>NW_019727088.1:480401-565666 GCF_002891405.2 Cryptotermes secundus
GGTGGGAGGGAGCGCTACGTTACCGCCACGCGCCTGTGGCCTGAGTTGCCACGTTGCTGCTGGGTAGGGAGGGGTTCTCCGTTGCGCAACATGTTACAATATATATATATATATATGAGTAGGAAGGAGAATTGGTATGTATTGCTAATTATCTTGTTGGTGTAATTGTATGTGTAACATTGTATCTATTTAATTGAGGTATTCAGTTCAGATTTTAACTATGATCGAAATGAGGTCTCTGTGATTTTATCTGTGATTGTCTTGTGACTGTTGTTTGACAAGTTTGATATTCAGTGCCAGTTTCAAACTTATGAATACTCTGAAACGTTGATGTATGTACGTATGTATTTATATACTATTTATTTGTTTATTCTTTTTTTAACAATGCTGTCATCAGAACAGATCATACAGCATCAGATGATAGATTTAGTGAAAAATGAATTCAAAAGGTTGTGGAAGTAAGAAGTCATGTCTAATTTCAGGTACTGATTTGAAATTAGCCTGGAGGAACTGAGAAAAACCAACAAAAACCTCAGTCAAGATAACCTATGTTTGGGCTGAGATTTGAACACAAGACTTCTCATGTCAAAGTGGTAGTGCTACCAACAAAGCTGCAACATTGAATGTTATTTAATATAAAATAAGATGATCAGGGTAGGAAAACTTTAAAAAGCTAGGGAAGAAATATTCATATTTTAAGGAATTATCTCAGATTCTAACCAATAACACGAGGAAATCCATGAGAGATATTAGTCAGGACAGAAGATATCTTAAACCAAGTGCCCAGGAGTCTTGAATTTAGCATTCTTTGAATACAGATGATATAATTTACCAGTCACTCAGCTGTAACATTATGATGTGACACCAAAAATGACTGACCAAGTCAAAATGCATCTACTAGTGAATTTATTTTAAAAAAATTGTCATGGTAAGTGCACATATACAATTTCAGGTAGTAATCTTGATAACATACACCATGGATAATAATTCAATTATGATGTAAAAGTAAAAAAGTAAGTAACGGTATCCCTGTAACAGGCCTTGGAGGCCCATAGGGTTGTGAGTTGTTGAAGTTCCCACATTTTCTAGACAATCAGCTCATAGACGGCAATAAGGTTTTCAGCCCTATGCGCCAGCCGCTCTTTACCTCAAAGAATATTCCAAGAATATTCCTGGTACTCATTTCTGTTAAAGGATAATTCGATCCCAAGGCCATAGTGCGGCTGGAAGGATTAGGTAAATTGAAAAAAATCCAATGACGTCATCGGGATTTGATCCTTCAAACTTCCAGCTTGTAGCATAGTGCCTCAACAACTATGCTACCGCATGCCCCTCAATTATGATGTAACATTATATTTACAAGCTGATTGGAGAGGAATCATGGTACTGTGAAAGTCCTGTATCAAGATGATATGACCTCCGCAAATTTAGCTTTTTATTTATAGTACTAAATTCCAGAAGCGATCATGATGAATGCAATTTATTTCTTCTTTGTTCCTCCATGGGTACACTTGGCTGTTACACATCTTGTGGTCAAAACTTGATGGTTGAGATGTCTGTTTACACATTCAAAGTAAGAACAGAAGGGAAAAATAGTTTGGGACGTATATCTGTTACAAAACTATCCATTACCTTTGAACCTACCCAACTCCCCCTCATACATACATTTGACTTGCTGTTTATACTTTCATTTAACAAGTACAAAAGACTCCACTTGTGGGGTGCCATTGTGTGAAATGTAAGAAAAGAAAAGTCACAGTCACTTCCTTCCCCATACTCTCTCAATTCACTTCACCTTCTCTTCACCTCAATAACAATTACTGCAATAGACTTTGAAGCAAACAACATACCTCAAGGAGTTCCAGAAAGCTGGCCACATTAGATGACTACCAGAGTTCAGACATATGTCATTTCTTTGTTCATTTAATAATGATGCTTCACAGATTCAGAGACTATACTCGTATAACATCAAATAAAATATGATCATGAATAATGAATTGAAAAGGTCATAAAAATTAAATTGTTATGGTCTGTCTTAAAGCCCTATTCCAACATTTTCTATGGTCTATTTTTAAGGTATTATGACAGCATTTTCTAGGAGAAACTAAGAAAAAGCAAAAAAATCTTGATTACAAAAGTATTTGCTAGGCCAAGATTGAAAACTTGAGACTTCACATGCATCCTAACACAGAATTACCTGAAAGTTATGAGCCCCCAGTTTTCCATTGCACTGAATCCGAAGTCAGGGAGCGCCACCATGTCTTGTTTGGGCAATGGGAATGGTATGTTGAAGTATGTTTCCAGGTAATGCAGAATTCTTGGTCCAATCCTGGCTGCATAGCTTGTCTGGGGCAGTGCAAACTCACGAGCCCACACTGTGAACCTGCAGCAGAGAGCGTTCTGAGAAAGAGCACCATCTGTGTAGCACATGTTAGGGTTCCAATATATAAGTCTGTGTAAGAGTTATTTCCTTCTTCATTAATCATTTATTTTCTGTGGAAATGAGTCCTTGAGAAACAGATTTCTCAATTGGTCAAGAAATTCCACCTGCTTTATGAACCAGAATATCCATTACCTTCTGCATGAGAGTCTATCACTGATCCTTATCCTGAGCCAGTTTAATTCAATCTGCATGAACTGTTGCAAAACTAATTATACCACACATTGAAAAAATAATTTTGCTTGTACTTACTTAAGGAGCTGAGCCCTTCTTGAGAAGAAGCCAATTGTGCAGCTACTCAAGAACTTCCCAGCATTTTATGGAACCCAAAGGTTCATTATTGTGTTCACAAGAGCCCTCCACTGGTCCCTATCCTGACCCAGATCAATACAATCCATACCATCCCATCCTATCTCTCTAAGATCCATTTTAATGTTCTCCATCCACCTACGCTTTGGTTTTTCCAGTGGTCTCTTTCCTTTTTGCTTTCCCACCAATATCTTATGCATTCCTTTTCTCCCCATTCGTGCTACATGACCCGCCCACCTCATCCTCCTTGACTTGATCATTCTAATTATAACACATGGAGAAGAGTACAAGCCAGGAAGCTCCTCATTATACACTTTTCTTCAACCTCCTGTAACTTCATCCTTCTTCGGTACAAATATTCTCCTCAACACCCTGATCTCAAATACCCTCAGTCTATGATCCTCCCTTAATGTCAGAGACTAAGTTTCACACCCATACAGAACCACAGGCAAAATTATAGTTTTGTATATTGTAATTTTTATGTTTTGGGACAGCAGACGAGAAGACAAATGAAATGAAATGAAAAAAAAAAAAGGTTCCGGACTGAATGGTAGCAAGCATTGCCCAAGTTCAGTCTCCTCCTAATTTCCTCCTGAATCAGGTTTTGATTTGTTACCATCGTTCCCAAATATCAAACAAATTTTGCTTGTATTTTGATACATATTCACCATATCAAAAATATTTCAAACAAAAGATGTTGACCCTAATGGGATTTATAGTTTGTCATTTACAGATTGTTTGATTGTAATCTTTGAGTTTCTATTCTGCATATTCTAAAGAACTAAATACTAAATATTTTCTATAGTTATGGCGAACGATTCTATCCCCTTACATATTATGAACTATCTATACTAGGTATTACAGTGGAACCACCAGGCTTAGACTTGAAACTGAGTAATATATCATATTACTTCAAATATAAGATGCATTCAAATTTTAAGACATATCCAGTTATTAAAAGTGTGTTTTTCGGAAAACAATTAGAAGGGCACACATTCCTCAAATTTAAGATGCACCTCAATTTTTTAACAGGAAAAAATGTGAAAAATGTCCATCTTATATTCAAAGTAATATGGTACATTCTCCTTTCTGGTGTTTCAAGGATTACATCTAATTGTATCAATTTGGCTTTCAGGATTCTGCAACACTGTCTGTTGAAGCTGTTCCATATTTTACCTTACACTTTTGCAGTCATATAATCAGGCAGTAAATGTCGGTCGTTATCTGGTGCCATAATGGAAGTAAGACTAGAATGTGAATCACGGGGCTATCCAGAGGAGAGGGAGGATGTGGTTAACCCACTGACTGCCAAGCCCTGCCATAGATGTACCTGCTAGAAATGACATGGCCACTTGGGGAAAATGCTGTTGGAGCGGGAGTCTGCAAATTACTTCCAAATAGTCTCATCTGTAGATAGCAGTGGGGCCTGATCTTTCCTTTCACCATCTGTAAATCACCCCTGATGCCATCTATTGAACGAAATGCTCTACTAAGTAATTATTAATGAGCAAATCTCTTTTGCTGCAGCTATTTTAACATAAACACACCGAATTGGCTCATATGTACAGAGGATTAAAGATTAGAGGAAAGGAAGTGTACCAAGACTTTGCTGAGTTTTGACTGCCTTCACAATTAAAGTTGTGAGGGTGTTACTATTTCAATGGCTTCTTTGATGATCTGGGGAAAGTAAGTGTGGATCTTTCTTAGGGCTTCAATTTTATCAAATTCAATGCTGTGTTTGGTCTTGGTTACTGCTGAGCATTGGTTTTCTAGTTTGGCTCCACTGTTGTGTTCCAGTATTCCAATGGAGATGTGACAGCTGGTTTGACAAATGTACACTCTTCTCCAGATGTAGAGGATCTTCAAAAAAAAAAAAAAACAACTCTTGGTACAAAAATCCAAGGTTTATAAATGTCGCCATTGAAACTGTAAATCATCCCCATAATTTCAAGCATAAAAATGAAAACAAACTGAGCAAAGTATGGCCCCACCTCTTTCCCTTCCTACTTGCTTCATAACTACATAGCTACTTCCAATTGGATACCACTATGCTCAAAACCCCTACCCATACAACCATTCTGAGACCTACATATCATTCCACTTCCTACCTCCACCCTATTTGCAGTGAAGAGCCTGACTGTTACACATACTGAAATAATATAACAGCTTCAACAAACAATGTCCATGGACCTCAAAAACCAAAATTACATACATGATTACTCTACACTTCCTTGCTACATCTGACCTGAAACTGTCCTCACTTATGGAGAGATTCGTCATAGTTGCATCCAAAGAGTGGAGGTCAGAAATGATGAAAGCAACAAGATATGTGGACATGGGAACAGTCTCGTTGTAATGGTCCCACTCCCAGCCTGGAATTTCAGACCTACCACACAATCAAATCGTCAGTAATGCCTTATCCATACTGCTTGAACTCAGAGCAGTTTATTTCTCTCTCAGCTAGGTGTAATTAAAAGTTACCACAACCAGAAGCAGTTTCTGCAGCTCTTTAAAAAATCATACTTGCTTAAAATTTAGGAATGTAATGAAATATTACGCTTACGTTATTTCAAAATTCACAGAAACAATAAAAATTATTAGCATATACATGTCATGGTCCATAAAATAAAAATATGTTACATTGTTTACATTAAAAACACTCTGAAATTGTGACCTTCTGGTTTGACACACTGAAGTCTAGTAGGTGATGACAGGCAGTCTGGATCTACCTGCTACCTTTATATTCAGGACAGAATTTGCTGTCTTCTACCCTGAAAACGGATATAGCACATTCCTACAAATTGTTGGTAACTACCGACCAGACTACATGGTATTGCAAATAGAAGAACATAATTAAAATCTTCCCAGCTAAGAAAACCTGAATCTCTTACAGATTAGTTATTGTAAATATTTTAATAAATTACTTTCCAATATTGCTTTGAAAATGTACAACCTTTCACTATTCTGGTTCAGAAGGATATTTGGCAACGATATTTAGCTGCCAAATCTACATTAAATTACTTCAAGCAATAAACTTTCATTGTCCATCCAACAGTGATAATTTTCATACTAAACAGGCAGAGGCAGAAATACAGCATGCACAACATGCAGTATTACATATCCAAGAAATACAGTATTTGCCTTTGGTGACCTCAAAGTGTGTCATATCATCAAACAATACTTCATGAATATATGTTCCCCTCCCAGAATATACCTATGACGTCTAACTACCAGCAGCTGGCATTATCTACTTCATTCATCTTCCTCATCTTTGGTTGCCATCCGAGGACTATTTGTCATCCATGAATATGCCCTGAAGCAGAAGTTCTTATTTTCTATATGGAGCTGCCTAGCAACTAACTAAAAATCCTGATCCTTGAATGTCTAGCCAGAAAAAGATAAGACGAAATTGACGGGACAGTTAAAATGGCATCCAGCAACGAGAGGAAGTTATAATATAGACATAAATTACTTTCCCTTTAATGTTTTGTAATATATATGCCACACCAAAGTATCATATAAAGTTATAAATCTTAATGATGTCTATATTTTATACCATGCACATTTTTTAAGACATTTCATAAAAGCAAGTCTAAGTTCCCTAAGAAGTTGTGATTATATTGCACTAATGTTAATTTTTATAAACTGTATTTAAAATACAGAAAAAATGTCTCAGAGTGATTAAAGGTGTTAATAATAGAGTATCCTGTAGAAATATGTTTGGTGAATTTAAGATTTTAACTGTTACCTCATTATATACTTGAGATTTTATGTTTTATATTAAAGAATAAGATATATACACCTCAGTATTCTGACATTCACAACTACAATACCATACATAAACATAATTTGTATGCCCAATTTTGTAACACCGATCGTTGCAAAAAAAAAAAAAAGGTGTATTTAACATGGGAACTAAAATATTTAATTGCCTTCCCTTTGAACTGAAAAGCGTTTAATGTTTTTAATAGGAAACTAAAAAATTATTTGTTGTGTTGGATTGATGACTAGCTTGTTGATTGTCTTTTGGTTTGCAATTTTTAATACCGTGTTTATATGTTTTATATAAAAAGTAAAAAGTAAAGCTATCCCTGTACCAGGCCGTGAAGGCCCATAGGGTTGTGAGACGTTGAGGGTCCCACATTATCTAGACAGTCGGCTCAAAGATGGCGGTAAGGTTGTCAGCCTTACACGCCAGCCGCGCTTTACTCCTAAGGAAAATTATTTAATTAATTCCTAGTACTCATTTCTGTTAGAGGCTGAGTAAACCCCAGGGCCTAGTGCGGCTGGAAGGATTAAGTCAACTGAAAAAATCCAATTACCTCATCGGGATTTGAACCCGCGACCTTCCAACTTGTAGCATAGCACCTCAACCACTACACTACCGCGTGCCCCACGTTTTATATTACTGACATTTTTCTTTTGGTCTGCTGTATTTTTTATTATTATGTTCCTTATAACGTTTTTTTTTATTGCTAGTGGGATGGGACTAAGTCCCTTGTACTGTGGCCACTTCTGGCCTATTGTACCAGCCCCAGATGATAAGTGAGGGTGATTGTGGAGCAATTGGTGGAATGAAGATTGGCAGGGGAAACCGAAGTACTTGGAGAAAACCTGTCCCAGCGCCACTTTGCCCACCACAAATTCCACTTGACCAGATCCAGGATCGAACCCAGGCCGCCGTGGTGGGAAGCCAGCGACTAACTGCTTGAGCTATGGTGCGGCCCCTTATAACGGTTGCTATATTACAGTGATAAATCACTGTGTAAATTTCATGTGACTTTGATGTGTGATGCATTTGTTATTATTTCTTGATATGTCCAATTGTATTCACTTCAGTTATGGACGAAAATTAAGTTGAAAGTTGAAAATTTAAAATTTTAATGACAAACATTAGCATAGATCAAGAACGTGAGATTATACTAAAGTAGTTTAGGATAGAAGCATATAAATGATTGGACAGAAATGATGTCCCATGTTATTTTATACATTCACTGAGAATGACAGATTGAAAACTTACTTTTGGTTGTGTTCACAGTCACATGTCCTTTATTCTCATATTCTGTTTCTCAATACAGATGAACATGCTCACCCACCCTCCCATCATAAACATCTCTGAACAGATCATGATGCCTATATTGAACAGAATTATATGGTGAACTTCACTTTAACAAAACGAGCATATGCATTTCTTGCATCAGTAAATTTCAGACATCCAGAGAATCACACATGTTCTGATTTTTCTGAAAGTCTGTCATGCTTTCTCAACATACTTACATGGGTTCTGTGAAATTGAGAGGCATGTTTGAGAGTGATGATAAGTTGGCAGATCGAGCAAGGCTCACTGTGAAGCGGGCTTTGAATGCTGGTTCATCAAAACAAGGGAATGCTCGACGAGCATCTGTTGGAGAGAACTGAGTGCTTGCCAGCCACCTGTAACAACAATTCATTCATTAATTTATTCATTTTCCATAAATCCATACAGAAAACAATTTCATAGAATGTGGAAATAGTCACAAACAAAGTAAGCCTAAACTTGCACACCACCCAGTACAACTGAAACAATTCTTAAGTCATTGTAATATGAACGTAATAGTACTCTAGTAATAAAAACCTATTAAATAGCAGCAAAGCAATAATTACAAATACATTCCATCAAATATAGATATGTACATATGCGTAAAATCATTCAAATATAATAATATAATCAATAATACTCAATTTTTGCAGATATACAATCATCTTTTAAAGAATTCCTCCAATGTATAGAGTGAATTTGAACACAGAAAGCCCTTTAAATTAACTTTAAACTGTTTTGGATTATTAGAGATTTCTTTGAGGTTATAAGGAAGTCCATTAAAAACCTTTACTGCCATGTGATATACTCCTTTACCATATATGGCCAAGTTAACCTGGTATATATGTAATTTAATATTTTGTCTGGTTTTAACTTCATAATAATCCTTATTTGTAACAAATTTATCTCTGTTTTTTATTACAAACATCATTAATGAATGTATATTTCATTCATCTGTAATCTGTCAGACGACAGGTCCACAGTCTCTTCCAAAACAGTTCCTCCACTTAATGCGATCTCAACTTTCTCCTCAAATAATAATATCCTCCTCTATCCCCAAAGTCATCCAGCATCTTCTTACGTCTTCTTCCTCGTCTTCTAGTCACGTCTATCTGCCCCTCCAGTTTAATCTCGCATACATGGTATCTCTGTTTTGGAAAGAGACTATCCAGGAAAAGTGATAATGTGGTAGTTTTTCCATTTGTTTTCCACATCACAGTACAACAGCCATTCAAACCACTCTGGTCACGCCTGTTGCTATGTGAACTTGAACCATCTCGAGCATCATTTGCTCTGTGCTTCAAGTCGCTGCTGATGACGCTGCTTCCGGCATCAGTTTTTGGTTTTTGGTGTCTCTCTTCGTCTGATGCCTATCCTTTGACCTGTCCAGCAAGGGAGGCCCTGCCAGTAGCTACGCTACCACTGGTATAGCTCTCAGGGTCCTTGGCATACTCAAACCCCTTCACTATGATAAGGTGGAGACACTGTGATTTTAAAGGCAGAATATTTATTTCCTTGAAGAGATCTCTACATGATTTCCTGTAACCATGACCCATCATCAATTGTATCACTCTTTTCTGCATCTTAAAAACCGTGTCATGATCACTCACTCCACACCCTTTTCAATTTATTTTTCATTAATCATACTATCATTTACACAATATAATCTGAGCTACTGACAGCACTGTCACATAAACCATAAATAGCGAAATAAGTTCCTCTACATGGCCAAAAAGAAGAGTAGTTTCTCTAGCAGTAATAATATTTTGTTACAGTAAATCATGTCCTGAATTTACCACATGGACATTCTTACCGTTTCTGCCCTGTTTCAGGATCAAAGTAACTGCTACGGTAAAAGCCTTGAAGATGATCATTAATATGTCCCATAAATTTGATATATAATTCGTACTGTCCGCCAGGCATCAGCTGCTGGTCCAAGATTGAACTGTATGTTTGTGCATCTGTATTGTATACATGATCAACCACCTGAAACATCACCAGTACCAGTGAAAGTCACTAAGTGTCAAAATGGGAGAACATCTGAAAAATAGACACAGATATTTTCGAACAGAACCATTAACTACAACATAATAAAAATTAGCATATATAAATATTATTAACTATGTGAAGCAGAGTCCTTCTTAAGAAACTAACAGTCCCTCATCTAGTCAAGAATTTTCTTACTTTTTCTGGAACTGGAAATTCATTACTAAATTCATAAGACCCCACCACTGGGCCCAACACTAAGCTAAGTAAATCCAGTCTGTTTTTAATATTATCCACCCATCCATGCCTCTGTTTTTAATATTTGGTTTTTATAGTGAGGAGTAGGTAATAACCAACCCAACCTCAAAGCTGGAGGACCCAGCCACTGGTGACTGTCTACTACTGCTTGTTTAATATATTGCAGTTATCCTCCATATGTGGAGGCCATATCCTCCATTCACACCATGCCAATGTCCCACACCATGAAAAGAAACGAACTACTCTACATGGACATAAACATTACACCTTTAGTTATCTTTCTGCCACAAAGTAGAATGATTGTGTATTTAAGTATCGTTTCAGTGCTATTTGGTGCTGATGTTAACTGATTAATTCAAATTACTTTCAACATCACAATAATTCATTATGATAAGCTGGATAGTTAATGGATGCATAGTCAACTTGTTTGCTCTGGTTATTCACAGCTTCCATCACATCAATAATATTATCAAATTAAAACTTAAAAACTACAATTAAATCTAACCTATCCTAACTTTTGGAACTTCAGGTTCTTCAGATCTACATGTTTGCACAAGCATGACTAAGTCACCTGAACATCATTTGTGATAAATCAGTGCAATACATGAATATCTGGTTGCTCTTAAGTTAAATAAGCTTTAAAATGTACATTTAGCATCATATACTCCACTATATTAATCACAGCATCAGCCATTTTTATATAAACTTATTTCATTGTGGCACAGCAACAAGTTTTATGTCAAAATATTTCCAGTTTCAATTAATGTATATACTTTGCCATGTCATGGACTACTAAAGTTTTATAATACTGTATCACTCTACTTTAATCCAGATATTTCTTTTAAGAAAAGCATCTCATAATTTTATAAGTGACAAATGTCTGTGGATATTAGTGTTCTTGAATAATGAAATAGTTGCTGCAGTTTGTATTTGAGAGATAAGATTTCCTTTCTCTATTTTTTAAACTTCTGACTTTCCATTATTTCTCAAATTTAAAATGGTATAAAATGTTTTGTGAGCCAGGATAGCATAGTCGGTATAGCAACTAGCTATGTGCTGGATGACCAAGAGATCAGAGTTCGAGTCCTGGTAGGGTCAAGAATTTTCTCTTCTCCACAACGTCCAGACTAGCTCTGGGGTCCACCCAAAATCCTATCCAATGGGTATCAGGGGCTGTTTCCCCGGGGGTAAAGCGGCCGTGGCGTGAAGCTGACCACTCACCTCCAACTAGAGCCAAGGTCAAGAAAATGTGGATCTATACACCCACTCCCCTATACACCTTCATGGTGTAGTGTTTAATTAGTTAAGCACGGGGACAATTTTACCTTTACCTTTATAAAAATCTTTTAACACTTTCAAACCACCTTTACACAAAGAGTAATCATGACTTTTGTTTCATCCTGCCAGACTCTTGCAAGATACCCCCAAAAAAACAAACAAACTCTGTGGCTTTAGTCCACAAATGAACTATACCAACCAAGCAACCGCCACTTTTCGGCAAAGTTATTGCCAAGATACCCATTTTGACAATATATATTTGTGCATCCTGTCCCCACAATCATAAATCATAATCATTCCAATCATAAATCATAAATCATAATAAAGAATCATGTGCCGTATTGTTCGGCTTATCCTCATTTATTTTGCTTGTAAATTGTAACCACTGAAATCTGGCTTGTTTCCTTTCGTGTAATAATTATGGACATTCTTCATTGAACCGTGAATTATGCTTCTTCAATGCATAATGACCTACACTCTCTTTGGCAGTTATTTTGATTCTCTCGAACAGTTTCCCAAACTCTATAATATCCACCTCAGCATTTAAGTTTACCAAAGCTGCAAGCTTATTTGAGATTTCAACTTGGTATTGCTCCTTACCCTCCATCTCATTGAATTTCTTTAGATGGAACCTCTCCATATGAAATCTGTGCAGGTTTACTTTTTCCTCACTGCCAGTCTCTCCCTAAATTTTGCCACCATCAGGTAGTGGTCAGTACCATAGTCTGCTGCCCTGAATGATCGGACATCAAGTATACTTGAATGCCGTCTCCTATCTATCAAAACAGTGTAACATAGATGGCCAGAGCATTGCTAGGTCACAGACCAGTAAACACTTAGCAACTGAATACACATAAGGCAACAGTAGAAGAATCGCCATTTCTCTGCAACGACCTGTAAACAACCTTCATTTGAGTGGGTTACAACAATGGGAGTCAAAAATGAAAGATGTTTTCTATGTGGTTCATGTGGAGCTTGTATAATGATCATCTGTTACAGCTTAGACAAGAGAGAGGGAATACCCCGTGTGGAGGCGGTGACAAATACCTCCACCTTGACCCTGCGAGTCGTAAGAGGCAACAAAAAGGAAAGTCTCAAATCTAAGACAGTAAAAGTCCAAAGGGACTCGGACCCAAGAAAGTCTGCGCTGGCAAGGGACAACAGCATGTACAAAAGACAGACCCATCCTCTCATCAGAGAGGGCGCCCCACAGAAAAAAAGACCGTAACTGTCAAAGAGTAATAATTAATATCTGGTCATGAGCGCCAGATAGGGCTCGACACCAAGACTTACTGACTGACTGACCGTCAGTCGCAACGTGACTTTGACTTTGACTTTGACTTCATTTAGACAAGACTGAGAGCCTAGTGCAGTGTGCAGAGTGCTTATGAGAGAAGTGAATGCTGTCAGTCATTTCTGAGTTCTCAGTGGAAGATTCATGGAAGTTCATTGGAGAAAGCTAGAAGACTTCATAGTGACTTGAAGTGATAGTTTCTGTGTTGAGATCCATTGCTATGAGACGAGTAGTGGAAACAGAGAATCCTAGTGCGTGCGCAATGGATGACTGTAAAAGCAATGATAGCGCTGTATTTGAATGTGATTAAGAGAACTTCTAACCAAGATGCTAATAAATCCAATAATCTAAACTAGAACCCGTCATTTTTGCCATGCATACCACCCTACACATGACAATATGGTGAATTTGATTGTGTATCTTCCCATCAGGAGATGTTCAAGTAAATTTATGTATGTTACAATGTGGGTATATCATACTTTTGACAATAAGATTTTTGGATGTGGCATAGTTTACTACACTAACTCCACTATCATTACTAATTTCGTGCAAACTTTCATTCCCAGTTGTTGGTTTGAAAATGTCTTTCCTACCTACTTTGGCATTGAAATCTCCTAACAAAATTTTCGTATGGTATTTAGGGAATTTATTGAATATATGTTCTAGTTCATCATAGAAGCTGTCTTTCATAACATCAATTTTATCTTATGTTGGGGCAGGAATATTCAGAATAGTGATATCACACCAGCAGCCTCTTAGTATTATATATGACATCCTATCACTAATGATCTCTTCTTGATTGCTGATATGATTCTCTTGTGTAAAAGAAACTGTACCTAATTCATGACTCTCATTCCCTTTCCATAGAAAAATGTATATTCACCTGCTGATTTGGTGCCTCCTCTGTACCATCTGCCCTCCTATACTCCCGCTAATTTTGATATTTCTTCTGCCACTGTCTTAGGCGAACCTGCCCTCTACATACTTCTAACATTCCAACTACCAAATCTCATATCCATTTTCTTTCGCGTAAGTTGTTTATCCAAAGAATAAGTCCAGGACCGAGGCTTCTTGTGATGTTTCGTAACAAGCACATTTTTTACTGTGAGGAGTTGTTAGCCCGATGCCCAACCCCCCAGCTGGAGGACCACCTCCTGTTGGGTGTCCATGATTGCTTATTCAATATATTCGCAGCTACCCTCATATCTGGAGGCTGTATCCTCCTTACACAACCTGAGGATACTATCACTGCCTAAAATTTTGTAGGCACTTCTCCTGTCCCCTATGTGTGTTGCATGTCCTTCTCATTCAACACTCCTCACTTTGAAGATCCTAATAAATCTGGACACTATGGAGTCATGCAAATGTTGTGAAATCTTTAACTATGCAGACCTGAATGCTGAGATCCTTCTTGGGGTGTAACTGCGTGACCTTAACAGAGCTCTCTTGCACCTCAATGTCATTAATGTTGAGGGTGATGTTATCTGCTGCCTCAAGGCACTTCAGAGTGATCCACACCTCACCTGATGTCGTGAAGTTGTCTTCCATGATAAAAGGCACCAACTGGATCCTGCACTTGTTCAAATTATTGCATTTTTGAACTGAGGGATGTTATTCAATCACCCTGCATCGTTTAAATACTTATGTACAGTAACACTTGTATTCATGCAGATATTAATACTTGGGGAGAATTTAATCTCTTGAGACAATTCCAGTTTTAAACTCAGATTTCTAAAGTGTGTTGAGAAGTGACAAAAAGCTTTTACTTTTAATTCCAGTCACTGAAAAACTATTTTCAGTTAACATTTCAAGTTAGGAATCATTTGCATTCAAATGATTTTCAGTGTGGAATTTCTACATTTCATTCTTGAAATGTCCATGAGGAATATTATACCTTCAACCATCATTATTTTCTAGGCATTCAATAACAAATTTATGAGACATGTTCTAGACCAGCATCATATGGTCATGAATTATATGCTGATGATTAATGAAAGAAGGCAGATATCAGCAAAAACAAGTTTCATGAGGATGACTGTGGGATACAGCCTTTCAGACTCTATAAAAATAAAATTTGGAGACTTGGAAGTTCCTCAATTAATAAAATGTAGAGAATACAGAGAGAATTGGAAAGAGCATGTTCGCAGAATGACCCATGACAGGATTTCAAAGGCACTTCAAAATATCAACTAAAAGAAAAGAAATTTAGGAAGACCTCTGAAATGATGGAAGAAATTTGTTTTTTAACACAAATAACAGGTCTCAAGAGGTCTAATACTGGGTAGGATGACACTGAAGATTATAATGAAAAATATAAACTCGAAACACATTTTGCTGGTTAAAACCAACAGAAATCAACTGTTAACATAGAAAAACTAAAGAGTTCCTTGTAGATTGCTGCAAATACTCATGACATTTTCGGTTATAAGTTCTACAGTTTTTAATTTCAAAACAGCATGTGAAAAATTCGTCACAACCTTACTCACTCAAATCCCAGTTTTCAGACATAACATTGATGACATTCAATATATTTCTTGAGAAAGGAATTACTAGTATATACTCTGCAGAAAATACTATAGTTATAACATTTTCAGACTTTTAGGGTAGAACATGTAAAATAAACATAAACACAGGCACTGGTTCCAAAGGAAGAAATCAGAAGGAAAGGAAGAACAAAGAATCCAACTTGATATTTTTGAACACAGGTTTCTGTAGCCTCATATTTCATTACTTTGTGCTAAATGCATCCCAATGAGCATGCCAGTGTGAATCTGTATGTATATTATGGCTGAATAATAAGCAGTGTGGATTCTCTGGTAGAGGTTTGGAAATCTGTTACAAAAAATTTTGATTTCTGTCAGAGTTAATCCAAATATATTCTTCATAATGGTTTGTATCCATTGGTCATACTGAAAACCACTGAAATCTAATCAGCAGCACCAATGCAACAATAATTTACCTCCAATGATTATCTGAAGCAGAGAAATATTGTCTCTGACCTGTAGTGAGTGGGTATAGTGTGGGTTGTTAGGCGGTTGCTGCTGTGAGTCTTCTGGTAGGGCAGAGTCACTTGTGGCCTCATTCTAAAGGTTCTGGCGAGATTTGTGTCTGATGCCTGCAACTTAGAAGAACTGGACCGTGGCACACAGTAAAACACCAGCAATCCTGTGAGTACAAGGGAGCAGATGTAGACAACCGCTATCAACACGGCTGCTTTCCGACTGATGAAATAGCCCTTCCTGCTGCACTGCTTGCCATAGTCTATGCAATTGGCTGCCTGAAGATCAGTAGTAGCTGTAGAGTGAACACAAAACATTTTGAATTTTACACAATTTTATTCAAAGCAATTTTCATTTGTGTAATTACAAAGTAGCACAGAGGTAAAATTCAGTATATTCTAAACCCCAGCACCAAACAGAGGTAAATAATCAGCTTCATGCTCTGCTTGTTTAATTCGTTGTACCTATTAAGGTTGGAGTAAGACGTGGTGGCAAAGAGAAATATCTGTGCCCATGCCAGCACACAATTCTAGCTCCTCAGCTCATGAAATAGTGGCTTCCAATCGTATTGGTGTCCCTCTGAGGATGGTCTGTAAAGACCGAAACAGGTAAGGGATGAAGGATTGAAATAAGAAAAATCTTTACTAGTCACACTGGACGGAACCGAAATACAACCGACCAGTCAGAGACTAGACATGAATCAGTTGTGGTTTTACTATTTATTTGTTAATTTGTGAGTAATTCAACTTTGTGTTCAATAACTCATATTGAATACCGTCAAATAACTGAATGATTAATGAATTGGAATAGATGTGGGTGGAAGTGGTAGTGGTAACTTGAGGTGTTATGCCAGCATTTGTTTGGAGGTACTGAGGAAAACTATGAAAGGCACGATAACAATGGCTGCTATCCAGGCTGGTATTTGACACCAGGACCTCCCGAATACACAACAGAAATGTTAACTACTCGGCTGTGAAGTTCAGTTTGCTGGTGTCAGGAGCATACAGAGCTGTGGGTGAGGAAGGGGAAACTCATTGTGACGATTTGGAACAAGTGGGACAGCGTTGCGTGCAACAGCGGCGCAACAGATGATGGAATGTTCCTACATTCTGACACATGGCTTGCTCTGAGGAAGAGCAGACCGTCTGCATGGTTGCTCTTTCCTTTCCAACCTAACTAATTACCTACCTAATTGCCTGACTAACTATTGCTCTGTCTGTCAACTTATCTAAAAACTATTTATCCATCTAGCTACAATATACACACAGGTAATTAGCTCGCTACCTAACTAATTAGCTCATCCAGTAACTAAAAGAATTTAACAAATAACTACTACATAGGTAGGGAGAGTAAGGTAAAAGTAAAAAATATCACTGTGTTTAATTAATTAAGCACCACGCCATGAAAAAATATGGGGGAGTGGAGGTATAACTCCACCATTCTTGACTTCGGCAGTAGATAGCGGCAAGCGGTCAGCTTCACACTCCGGCCTCTTTATCCTCGGAGAAAGAGACCCCGATACTCGATGGAAAGGAGGCTGGGCAAGCTATGGACGCTATGGAGTACAGAATAAATATCTTATCCTTACCAGGAATCGAACCCCGGCCTTCCAGCCCGTAGCCCTTCGTTATACCGACTGAGCTATCCCGACCAAACTAGGGAGCGTTGAAAGCAAATTTGTTCATGTGCTCATGTATCAGGCTATGATACACGGTAGAGTGGATGTATGCAGATCTGAAGGAGTCAGTAGCACGTATCAAGCTCCGACCGTTTCATTCCCGGGAAAAGATCAGTCTTATTTAACTGGTTACAGTTCTTTGCCCAGCTTTTTCTTGAAATACACTCTGCTGAAACCATGAAAACGCGCCAGTCTACTTCAGCGTTTCTTTCTAGTACAATCTCGTAACTGACATATGAAAGTTGATGCACTGCAAGAAACAAACAAACACTGAAATATTCTTGTCACTAAATGTTTGTTATGAAAACGAAAGGATGAGATATCAACCATAACTTCCGTTATTTACCGCCGTAGGTCAGCATAGTGATTGCATAGGTTATTTCTCAACGAAATAGTTGGGTCATGGATCGCCTTATCCACAACAAAACCCGGGTATTGTTGCTTAGAACTAGAGCAGAGACGTGAGAAACGAGAAACTTCGAGAAACAAAAGGCTCTTATGCTATAGCATAGATTATACATAACTTGTTATTCAGATTGAAGTATGTCGTTTGAAACGTCTGTAAAGTCGACCATTGCATTTCTCAAAACACAGCTTCTGAATAAATCCTTTTTTGCATATACAAACAAAAACTCCGTAGCTTGAGTCTGCAAGCGAACTATACCGACCGAGCAACCGACGCTTATCGGCGAAGTTATTGCCAACCATTTATGCATATGGCCAGTTAAATTGTGTGGCATCGGTTTCCTTTCATCTTCTGTCTCGAAGTGTTCCTGGTATGTAATACAACTGACCTGCAGGCCAACTTCCGTAGTAGTTAATGTCCATTATTTATCGTCCGTCAATATTGCAACACTCTTCCATTCACCACTCAATTTTTAATTTAACATTATACACATTAACACAATTTAATAAAATAATTGTAACATATCAAGACATCTGAATATTGCCGTTTGGGGCCGAAACATGTAGTGTCAAGGTGTATAATGTTAAACTAAAAATTGAGTGGTGAATGGAAGAGTGTTGCAATATTGACGAACGATAAATAATGAACGTTAAGTTGAGCAATTGCAATGGGATGCTGAAATACAGAATTCCGTAGTAGCATTACCCAACAATATTAATCGATCGGAACAAAATCTGTAGCGATTCGTGTCCTAGAGGTATATTATTCGAATCTCGGCTGTGAAACCGACTGTTCTTGACATATTCAAAACTTTCCTTCATTTCTAGATGAAGACACCAGTATTTTCAAACAGACCACGACAGATTTCTTCCACATATTTCCCCACTCATTTCCACACACATCATTCCTTTATAAATAGACAATGTCACGTGTATGGGTGACTCATAAGACGCGTTTTGGATTGGATGATAGGATTTATTGGCACCGTATACATTCACAACTCGGGACTACAGGTTATCCAGCGCTATCGCTGATATACACACTTTACAGTTCAGCGTTACACACGCACTAGGGTTCTCAGTTTTCACTAGCCGTATCCTGGCAACGGATTTATGACAGTCTCACTATAACTTCAAATCACACATGCAGTCTTCTTTTTTTCACAGCGTAATCCATTTCTTGCCATTTCTTCTCAATCACCTTGGTCTTCCATTTCCATAACTCGAACCAATTCTTTACAACTCGACTCAAGTGAACTCTTCTTCAATTGAACTCTCTAGACTTCTAACAACAACTAGCCCTTCTCGACTGAACCCTTCTTTATAACCACTTCGCACGAACCACGCAGAAAACACGGTCTCTATTGCTAATGAGGCGTGTGTTTACTGATCCGTTGCCTAACAATGGACGTCATATTGCTGCGCGTTTGCTTCCGCCGGAATGTGTTTACCAAGTCGTTGCCTAGCAATGGGTATACACGTCACAATATTGTGAACGTCTCCAAATAGTATAGCGTCGTACAGAATATATTTGTCTAGGAGTAATGATGTAGATTTGTACTGGGGAGGTCTTGGGCTCGAATCTCTGCCTCACTAGCCCGTCCAGACTGATGGTTTAGTGATTTCCTCATACTTTCCAGGAGAATGCTGGGATAGTATTTTGACGCCTGTATCCATACTCTTTCCAAATTTTCCACATAGAATGTGATTAACTTACCACGAGCTAAAGGTCTACTCGTCATAATCATGTAGTTGATAAAGCATCGCTAGAGGACGTACGGATCAGCACATTAAGACACAGTGGAGTTAAGGACATATTACAAAGAGTGAATTTACGAGTTACAAATATATCTTCGTGTCTACAATTGACAGAAAATTGTCAAACAAATTTTATTTATTAAACGAGGATTTCGTGATGTGGGGTACGCGGTAGCGTAGTTTGTTGAAACACTAGGCTACAAGCCGGAAAGTCGCGAGTTCGAGTCCCGATGAGGTGGATTTATTCAATTTGTCTAATCCTTCCAGTCGGAGTGGCCCGGGGGTCGACTTAGCCTCTAACAGAAATGAGTACCAGGAATCTTCCTGGGGGGTAAAGGGCGGCCGGCGCGTAGGGCTGACAAACTTACCGTCATCTGTAAACCGAATGTCTATATAAAATGTGGGATCCTCGACGTCTCACAACCCTATGGGCCTTCACGGCCTGTTACTGGGATAGCTTTCGAGGCAGAGGTTCTAAACGTTTTTTGATTTACGGATCTATAATACCTGCAATATGCGTTCTCAGTTCCACCATCCTGTCTCACACACTGCAATACGAATAATGGTAAAAAAATCTATTATACTTTTAGAACATTTAAACACGTTTATCTTCAACATAACAATTAACTGTCTGTGCTATTAGAATTTAAGAGAAGTACTGATAACCTCAGCAAGCATCAGAATTAGCAGTTTTGCACGATGACATAATTTAATCTGTCGAATAGCCAACACCCCGGGGGGCATACTTTCAAAGTACAATTTAACTTACCGCAGTGCATAACTTAGTTTGTCAGGCATATCTAGCTTCCAACAGATTATACATGAGGGCATAATTTACTGTCAGACTGAGTTACAATTCAGTGCAGACCTTGACCTCCTCAACGAAATTTCTCCACTGGACCCTGTCCAGACTGTTCTCCTTCCAGCCGGTATCTCCAGTAATTTGTAGGCCTCACTCGGCACTCCTTCATCTTCAGTTGCCTCGTTCTTCTAGTACCGTCCGGTTTGAAGAAAGTTAATTTTCTGCAGATTCTTGACTTACAAATAACAATGTAAGATTTTTATTTTAACTCTGTAGCCTGTAGTCAGCAAGCGAACTATACCGACCGAGCGACCGCCGCTTGTCGGCGAAGTTAGTGCCAACTTCTGCGGATAGATGGTGTCATGTGGTCAGCGCAACGGATCCCCACGGCCATTGATCTCGGATTTCTAGACCGGAGCCGCTATTTCCTTGAAATAGCTCCTCAGTTATCCTCATGAGACTGAGTGGACCCCATTCCAGACATATTACTTCTCAGAAAATCTGGTAGCGCCGGGAAATCGAACCCGGAACCCCTTGATCTGTAGCCAGGAACTCTGACCACTAGACCACATAGGCGGATTTGTACCCTTAGCCCATTATTTAGATATTCTAGTGCGGTAGGACGAGACTGAGTTCACTTGGTACGTCGACCACTAGTAGTCTATTGTACCAGCCCCAGATGATAGATGATGGTGATTCTGGAGCAACTGGTAGAATAAAGATTGGCAAAAAAACGAAGTACTAGGAGAAAACTTGCCCCGGTACCATTTTGCCTACCACAAATCCCACATGACCTGACCTTGGATCGAAATCGGATCGCTGTGGTGGGAAGTCAGCAACTAACCGCCCGAGTTATGTCACAGCGTTTCTTTAGATAAAAGTTCTGCTTGTAGCTCTGCATAAATCCAACCTACGGTTCAGTTCCTGCCATGCGCACTACGACACATCTTGGGAAACTGTAGCTCCCATCTGTCCTTCCTTCTTAGCCTACTCCCCCCCTTAATGAAAAAAATTGGTGCATGAAATCACCACGCTGTCTATGTGTGCGTGTCAACTGTTCCAACAGTTCAACCGACCGACCGATTTCCAAGAAATTTTGTAGGAACGTCACGACATTCGAGATCACACTGATCTTGAACTCGTAAATTTCCCAAAACTGGTAACAGCAATATGACATACACGAGCGCGCAGAAGCCTCCCCTTTCATCAAATGTAAGTCCAGTACATTTCAGTTGATGTAAGGTTATGTAAAGAGCGAGGTGCAGTCCTCAAAAGTGACGTCGCTACAAAATCCAAAGGGAAGCATACCGAAATACGAATCATCCCGTTTTTGTTTTTGTTGTTGTTGTTGTTGTTATTGCTCTAGAGCCCTTTGTTGGGCTTTGGCCGCTTTTTCAGTTTACTGAACCTATACACAGTCGGGAGGACTCCGACGGGGGATCAGCCCATCGCAAGGCCTCTACCTACACACAGAATAAACTTACACAGATATCCATGCCTTCAGTGGGATTCGAACCCACAATCCCAGCGTTCGAGCGGTCAAAGACAGTTCAGGCTTTAGACTGCGCAGCCACTGTGATCGGCACACCGTTGTTTGTAAATCACTATTTATTCTGTTATGTCGTATGGCATAATTTAACTTAAAATATAGCCATACCTTTACGGAAACGGCGTGTAAAAGTCTGCTACTACGCTAACAAGAATTTGCAGACGCCAGTAGATGGCGAACCGCAGGCTGAGATGCGATTACGTAAGAATAAGGCCAATGCCAAGAGCATAGCAGAATTATGAAATTGTGAACTGAAGTGGTGTTTGCACAATCGACTTAGGACGCCCGGAAATTAAATCCTGCACACGCTACTGGCAGAAGCAGCAACGTCACGCTCACTGCCGAGCCAGGAACTGGGTTCCAAACCCGACGTCGTGAGATTCCTCAAGTTCGAGACGAATAAACCTGAATGCTGAGTCTGAGTGGGCAAAATTCCTGTTTCAGGTTCGCGAGGCACCGGGAACGAAACTCGTGACACTTTTTCCACGGTTTTCTTCAATTTATTTAGGAAAATTATAAAATAACACTTTAAATTTGCTCACAGCTACTTATTTCTGAATTTAGCATTTATTATTTCTGTCTGTTAACTTTGTAATTGCGCCCTGGGTTCTTAAGTGTACACGTAAATGAACAAGAATTGAACTGAACTGAATTATTCACTCACTCACTCAAGGAGCTGTGCCCTTCTTGAAAAGCCGCAAATTGTGCACCTACTCAAGAATTTCCCACAATTTTATGGAACCCGAAGAATCATTATCGTGTTCACAAGAGCCCTCCACTGATCCTTATCCTGAGCCAGATCAATGCAATCCATACCATCCCATCCTATCTCTATAAGATCCATTTTAGTATTGTCCACCCACCTACGTCATTGTCTTCCTAGCAGTCTCTTTCCTTCTGGCTTTCCACCAATATGCTATATGCATTCCTCTTTTCCCCCATTAGTGCTACATGCCATGCCCACCTCATCCTCCTTGACTTGATCATTCTAACTATACTTGGAAAAGAGTGCAAGTTATGAAACTCCTCATTATGCAGTTTTCTCCAATCGCCTGTCACCTCGTCTCTCTTCGGTCCACATATTCTCTTTAGCGCCCTGTTCTCAAACACCTTCGGTCTATGTTCCTACTTTAATGCCAGAGACCAAGTTTCACACCCATACAGGACCACAAACAACATTATGAACTGAATTATTATTAAGATCTAAAAGTTTGTGACGATGGTATATTGCTACAAGTATTATGTTTTTGGACATTATCCATCGTCTTGTCTATTTTCTAAAACAGTCCTGTTTCTTTTTGAAAACACAACGTTTCGGAGACTGGATTCTGTTACCGCCCTCAGGTAAATCTACTCATTTGGGTCCAACAGACAGAGCTAGGCCCTATCTCCGGAGATAAGGCGGAGACAGAATCCAGTCTCCGAAACGTTGTGTTTTCAAAAATAAACAGGACTGTTTTAGAAAATAGACAAGGCGATGGATAATGTCCAAAAATATAATACTTGAATTATTATTATTATTGTTATTACTATTATTAGTAGTAGTAGTAGTTGTTGTTGTTGTAGTAGTATTTACAATTGGAGCCACTTCTCTCAATCGCATTGCTAATAACATTTGTTCATAATCCTAATGTTCTGTCTTGTGTAGCTCTTAGTTATCATGTTCTTGTTACCTCTCTTCACCTTTGTTTGGTTCTTGTTTGTTTACTTTTCTGCATTAATGTGTTCTTCCTCCAGTGCTTGCCTGTAATTTGTCCTTGACTTTATGTTGTGCGTGCCATTAATGTAATTACCTGAATCTACACTGTGCTGTGTCTGTGACTGGTCTTGCAGCTGTTGACTCTGCTCATAAATAATAAATAATTGAATTATTATTATTATTATTATTAATATCTGCTGCCAGTTCTGAATGTTTTGTCTTCCCGTCTGTTGCTTAAAGATGAAAATAGGAGAAACTATAATCTTACCCGTTGTTTTGTATGGATGCGAAACTACGTCTCTCACATTAGGGAAGAACATACGAGTAGACTGAGTGTTCGAAAAGAGGGTGCTGAGAAGAACGTTTGGACCTGAGGGACAGGAAGTAACAAACTGCAGAGGTTCCGTTCTTCATCAACATCATTACGTCAATCAAATGGAGGAGAACGAGTGGAGCGGGGCATGTAACTCACATACAGGGAATAGAAGTGCAAATAAAGCTTTGGTAGGAAATCCTAAGAGAGCAAGGCGCAGATAGGAGGATAATAAAATTGATCTTAGATAATCAGGACGGGAGAATGTGGACTGGAGACATCTGGTTCTTAATACAGACCAGCCCCGGGTTCTCGTGAACACCGTAAAGAACCTTCGGGTTCCAAAGAATGCTGTGGATTTCTTACCTAGTTGAGCAAATATTGCCTTCTCAGGAAAAACTCTTCTCCTTGGAAATGCTGCTGCTATTATTATTATTATTATCATCATCATCATTATTTTGTAGCAATAGTAGTAGTGATAGTAGTAGCAGTAGCAGTTGTGATGGTAGCAGTAGTAGTAGTAGTACATTAGAATAGGAGGAGGAAGGAGAGAAGTGACAGTAGTCATATGATATGTAAACATTTCAATAAATAAAAACATGCACGGCAATCGATAAGTCATAGGCACAGTGTTTGATATTTCTTCGCAAAATACTTACATTAGATTAATTCAAAAGTTTCATGATAAATGCCTCAAAAATGGCAACAAATGTGTTCGTACAACAGATAGGCTATATAGGCTTGAAACACCGACGCTTGACAGAAATTGATAATATCACCAGACATAACAAATATAAGACAAATAAAAATTTAAGGATTTGCTGAATTTTCGCCTTTCAAGATCTTTTAATTTAACACGTATGCATCATTATCGATAGTTAAAAACAACCTCGGTACTTGTTACAGGATCGTGTAACTACGCAATATTACAACAAGGAGCCGTTCATTCAATTCTCCCTTTTTCTCAGCCAATAATTCCTTCAATAACTTTGTCCTTCTTTCTCTGCTATACCTATCAGCTATATTAAATAGCGTCGTCAGTTGGAAAACATCGTTAAACAACTTATCGATTGAAGGAGAGATGGAGAAAGTGCACTCAGACTTAACCTACTTCCCCTCCCATTACATACCTATATTACATGTAGCTACTTCAACGATT
This sequence comes from Cryptotermes secundus, assembly GCF_002891405.2. Classification (NCBI taxonomy): domain Eukaryota; kingdom Metazoa; phylum Arthropoda; class Insecta; order Blattodea; family Kalotermitidae; genus Cryptotermes; species Cryptotermes secundus. Next base: position 505,406 of record NW_019727088.1, read on the forward strand.
TCATGATCACGAAAACTAAATAAGTCGCCATTTGATACAGAGTTGTTAAATGAACTCACCTGGTATTTCGCTTCGGCCGTTCATTGTCGGGGATTAGCGCACTTCCCGTCCGCCTCCGGGGGAGCCATTCCGATCACTGGTGTACTCACTAGTCAAATCGAACGCACCCCGTAGGCGCCATCAAACAAAAGCCGGCCGTAACATGTAAATGTTTACAACCAGCTAAAAGCTTCCTCTGCCACGGTAAGAGCTTCTGTATTGTTAAACACATCGGTCTAACCCCACCACCACAACTGTGTCATGTGACTTGTTACTAAATGCAGAAGCACACTGTGCAGGAATCTGGCCTTCCGTGATTCGATTCATGGCCTTGGTGACATGTGAGTTTCTACCCGAGAAAAGCCCAGACGCTCAATACTCAATTTCAAGAACCGTTACGAAGAATCATATAAATACTCAGGTTTAAATATTTATTCAATTTACTAAATTATTAAATTAAAAAAAGTAATTCCCTGGAATAGAGTACTTGTGCAGAAGCTAGTAATAACTCAGCTAATAAAGAAACTTCCCGCCATGTACTGAAGGTTTACTACAGTTTACTACAGCGTTTACAAGAGCCCGCCACTTGATCCTATTCTGAGCCATCTGAATACAAAACAAATCAGCATATCTCATTTCCTTATGAGTCATTTTGAAATTATCATTCATTATATGCCGAGCACGAGCAGGCTAACATAAAGGTAATGCTCTTGATTTGTTTTCGTGAGATACCCGGCTCGCATCCCGGCAGGATCATCAGCTATCCTGATTGAGGGTCTTCATGGTTTTCTTCAGTCTATCCTTTGAAATTTTAGTGATGGTACCTCGATTAGGCCATGAACACTTCCTTCCATATATTTTCCACCTCACCGTTTATCCGACAGTTCTATGAAATGTAGTCTAGATGCTGACAGCGTCGTAACCTGTCCCACAAAAAAGAATATACGCCTAAGAAGTCTCTCAAGAAGTCCCTTCCATTCAGCATTGCCCCCCACAAAAAAAAATCAATTTATATTTATCATCTCTCCAATGTGCATATGTTACACGTCTTGTTCATGTCACCATCCTCGGTTTCATCGTGGTAATATTTTCTGAAGCGTACAAAACATGGAACTCCTCAATATGCGCTTCTCACCGTCTTCACATTCCTTCCTCTCTTTGAAGGCAAAATATTCTCCTCAGCGCTCAGTCAATCAGGCCGCGAGATGAATATGCTTATCCATACAAAACAAAACGCCGATCACAGTGGCTGCGCGGTCTAAGGCATGAACTGTCTTCGCCCGCTCAAACACTGGGATTGTGGGTTCGAATCCCACTCAAGGTATGGATGTCCGTCTGCGTTTTTTCTGTGTTTATGTTGTTCTGTGTGTAGGTATCGGCCTTGCGACGGACTGATCCCCCATCAAAGGAGTCCTACCTACTATGTATATGATTTAGAAACTGAAAGGGTGGCCAATGTGAAACAGAGGGCTGTAGAGCCATAGATAGACAGATATAGACAGATAGATACTGTGATCAGTGTTGGAGGAACTGGTTCCTAGTCATCTAATTAAGAACGGAGACTCCACGTATTTATGTGAATGAATATTTTCACGGTTATAAACTGTGCGCCATTGTATTAGTGGTATCAGGCAATTATTTCATTCAGGAAGAATTTAAGAAGATATTAAATTGGGAGAATGAGTTTCTTACAGCCAGCCTCCCATACACGAGTATGTGATTGCTTATGGATAATTAGCGACTTCTGTGGGATGATTAATGAATGAAAAAGATTTGGAAGGAAGTAGCCTTGCACTAATCTAAGGTATGTATCTAGAGGTACTAATGAAACCTGCGAAAATGTGCCAGGATAGTAGGTATACCGGCCGAGATTCGAACCGGGAACTTGTTAAATATGAGTCAGCCTTCTGTCTAAAAGGCAGTGATTATAACATATGCAAAATTATATTTTAACTTATTTTGTATGAGTGCGAAAATTGGTCAAAACAGAGAAGAAAAGAAGTTGCGGGTGTTTAAGTATAGGGTGCTTAAGAGAGAGTTTAGACGAAAGAGAGGGGCAGTAACAAGAGGCTGGTGAAAATTACACGACAAGAGACGATATATTACTATCTATCTATCTATCTATGGCTCTACAGCCCGTTATTGGTCATTGGCCGCTTTTTCAGTTTCTTGATCTTTTACACAGTCGGTAGGACTCCTTGGACGGGAGATCAGTCCGTCGCTAGGCCGCTGCCTGCACACAGGACAACACAAACATAGAATAAACGCACACAAATATCTATGCCTCGAGTGGGATTCAAACCCACGATCTCAGTGATTGAGTGCGCGAATACAGTTCATGCCTCAGACAGCGCTGCCGGCCACTCTGATCGGCCGATATATTGCTACAGTTTTCAAACCGAGGATGAAGATATGTGCGAGATAGATTTCCTCGCAGGCCGGTTTCCGTTCGCAGTATTTTTCTGTTGTTGTCTACAGGGTGCTGAGGAGAATACCTCGACCGAAGAGAGATGAAATGACTGGAAGATGGAGGAAACTGCATAATGAGAAGCTCCATAACTCTTACTCTTCACCAAATATACTTATAATGTTCAAGTCAAGAAAGATGCGATGGGCAGGACATATAGCACGAATAGGGGAGAAGACGAATGCATATAGGATATTGGTGGGAAAGCCAGAAGGGAAGAGACCACTGAGAAGCCCTAGATGTAGGTGGGATACTAATAAGAAAATGGATCATAGAGAAATATGAGGGGATGATAGAGTCCGGATTGATCTGGCTCAGGAGAGGGACCAGTGGAGGGCTCTTGTGAACACGGTAATGAACCTTCAGGTTCCATAAAATGCTGGGAAATTCTAGAGTAGATGACTGACTGGCGGCTTCTCAACAAGGGCTCAACTCCATGGCGTCAGTTTAGTTAGGTTAATTCTACGATGCTGTCAGTATCTCAGATTATATGGCTGCGAATGGGAGGATGGGTGATGAATGCTTTGGAAAGGATTTAGCAGGAAACGTTTGTGGCCTAGCAGATGTACTACCCCGGCAGGAACTAAGAAAACGCACAAAAACTCATCCAGGATAACCAAAGTCCCGGCCGAGATTCAAACTGAGCACCTCCATGATAGAAGTCTAGAGCGCTACTGCTATGTAAACCTGCTCGATTTCGTTCTCATATTATGAGCTATCTTACTTTTGATTGTAACACAGAATTATAAAGCAGTAATGAGGATACACCCATCCGAGATTCGATAGCTGTAATCTCACCAACAATAAGATCACTCAGTTTGGACCCTATTTTCATTTTTACAGTTCTCGCCTCACAATTGTTGTTTCAGCTTTAAGCGTCTGATTGTTGCAGTCGGTGTTTTGTGCTTGCGTGGAAGCTAACGAGATTCACAGTCCCGTATTCCCCCAATAATTCAGTCGCTTTTTCCCCTCCAGTGTCACCACTCGACCTTCTCACTCAGAATCTTCCAGTAAATCATGACTGACTATCCACTTCATCCTCGTCTTATTTTTATTTGGCTGCATACGAGGTCCGTATAACTTGGATATCGTATGTAAGGGCAGGGTACGCATCTTTGTTGCAGTATGAGAAATTTCGTATCGCGTTGCGTCTGTTTCTTAGGTTATGTGAGCTTATCAATAGAATTTTGAACCCTGAAGTGTCATATACGCAAAAACAAATACATACTACTAACCCTGTCCTTCAACAGAATCCTTATTACGTAACTGAAATAATTTCCTATACTTATTTTATGAGATTTCATTAATGAGTTACTTGAAGCCTGGAACATAAAGATCAAAATACACACCAAAGTAAGCCGAATAGAACACATAAAGCATGTTTTCCTGTTACACACATTTATTGTTCTACAGATCTACTACTATTACTACTACTAATATTTTTTTCATTTTATTTTCACGAAAGACTTTTTAATTACGTACAGATTCTGTTTATGTTTTATTGTTGGACATAACCAAAAAAATTCGCATTGTCGCCATGTTAATAATTGTTTATTTAAAAATAATGTCACATAAAACACGTAGGTATGTTTAATAATTTAGCTCCATTAATTCGTTACGTATCGCTATCAACCGAAAACGAAAATAAATTGTTCGGACGGCAGCCAATTTAAATTCCACAAAAGGAAATATCTTACTAAATGTAGCGTACTTTCCTAAAATGTATTACCATATTATCCTTTCAGGATCCTAAATTAAACGCCTCTGTTGTCACTCCCGAACTGTAAAGTCGCGCATTCTCCATATTGTTATTACTGATTCCAGGAAATTAAGACATATAGCGTTGGGGTTCCTCCAGGGGCACAACGTTCACACAATGTTCAAAAAGTCGGAAGATGGCACACACATAGACACAGACACGCAACAGCATGGTGACCGTACAAGCATAGGTTAAAATTTCGTAAGGACGTGAAACATTACTCCTATTTCCCATGATAAGGGAAGAATACGGGAAGGAAGCTTCAGGTTCCATATCAGACTTACTTACTTACTCATGGAGCTGAGCCCTTCTTGAGGAGCCGCCAATTCTGCAGCTACTCAAGAATTTCACAGCATTTTATGGAACCCAAAGGTTCACCACCATGTTCACAAGAACCCTCCACTGGTCCATATCCTGAGCCAGATTTATCCCATCCATACCATCCCATTCTATCTCTCTAAGATCAATTCTAATATTGTCCACCCACCTACGCCTTGGTCTTCCTTGTGGTCTCTTTCTTTCTGGCTTTCCCACCAATATCCTATACGCATTCCTCGTCTCCCCCATTCGTGCTACCTGACCTGCCCACCTCATCCTCCTTGACTTGATCATTCTAATTATACTTGGAGAAGAGTATAAGTTATGAAGCTCCTCATTATGCAGTTTTCTCCAACCTCCTGTGATCTCATCTCTCTTTGGTCCAAATATTCTCCTCAACACCCTGTTCTCAAACACCCTCATCCATATCAGACAGGGATTTTATTAACTGGCTAAGAGGGTACTATCAAACTATCTATCCATGGCTCTGCAGCCGTCGTGGCCCTTGGCTGCTTTGTCAGTACTAAGAGTACTAGTTCCTGAAATATGTCTCTACTCCGTGGAAGTAGTTACAGAGGGAGTAACAAGAGGACACAGAAAATAATATAGTGATTTGTACTCTGAAGCAAATATTATTAAAGTGATGACATAAAGTAGGATGACATAGCTGAGACTTTTAACAGTACAAGTAAAATGTAAAATGCATTCAAAATTGAATCCAAAATATCTAATGTGAATAAATTGTAGGCCAATAGAACTTATTCTTAGGCTTAATTAAAGAAGCACCACATCATGAAGACGTATCAGGGAGTGGAGGTATATCTCGATCACTCTTGACCTTGGAATTACATAAAGGTGAGTGGTCAGCTTCACTATCCGGCAGCTTAACCCCGGGGTACCCATTGCATAGGAGGCCGAGTGGGCCCAAAGCAGATCTGAACTTTATGGAAAAGAGGAAAACCTCTTGCCACTGCTAGGACCCGAACCTCGATTCCTCAGTCGTCCAGCCCATAGCCTAGTCGTTATAACGACTGAGCTTATTGCAGACCAGTCTTAACTCTTAATATAACTGAAGCGTGAGTATACTGGATTCAACTGGCTCAGGATCCGGACCAATGGCGGGATATTTTGAACATGGTAATGTACCGTTGGGTCATGTTAAATTCTGGGAATGTACTGACCAGCCGAACGGCTATCAGCATCTCAAGCACGACTCTGCTCCGTGGAGTAAGTTCCATGTTGTGTTACAGACATTGTTTTTATATTCTCTTATCACCGTAACGCGATGATAAGTAGCAACTCAAAGTTACATTCAAAGATTAAAGAGAAAGCTTTGGGTCCCGCCCAATATCCTATCCAAAGGTCAGAGACAGCTCACCTCAACTTAGTGATGACGTTAAGAATGCCTGGAGCTTCATTTCAACCACTCCAAACGTATTTGTGCCTTAATGCTTAATCACAGTGACAATTCTATCCATATAAATAAACCGCTATGAGAGGAAGCCGAACAGGACACATCATCAATCAACCGCACACCGACTGCCTGCTCTTCAGCCACTTAGGTCACTCTTCCTCTGCTCTTAATGGGATGCCCTGTGTCAGACTGCTTGGCACCGAAAAGAAATTTCATCCCCAAGGTCTCACCCTCCGGACCACCAACATCCCCAACATGTGAGCTATGTGGACAGATAAGCAGAATTTAGGGAGGGATGAGAAGGAACTTTCAGAAGTTTTGTGGCCCAAGATCCGGAATCAGTTCCCATGCCTCATAAATGTTAAGCAGGGGGCGAAGACTCCTGCTGGTAGTGTGTTTGATTCTTGGCTCATTTACTTACGTAGGCTGTCAAGGTCATATCGTCTAACGAGTTCTGAAGACAATCACGAACTACATGAAACAGGACTCTTCTCGAGAAGCTGATAGTGTCATTCTCAAGAAGTTCCCCGGATTTTACGGAGCCCGAAGCCCCACTGCCGTGTTCACAAGATTCCGCCATTGAATCCTAACACAAACCAGTTGAATTCAGTCCATATCATCACATCGTTTGTAGTTAAAACCCATTTTAATATTATCCTTCAATCTACGCTTAAATATTACAAGTGATTACTCACTTCATATTGTTAACTATAACTTCGAATGCATTTCTAATCTCCCCATACACACTGTATGTCTCGCTCATCTCACTTTTCTTAAATTAATCTCGTGCCCTTGTGTGACTTCATATGTTGGATTTGCATTGTGTGTACCGTGTTTATTTTATGTACTTTGTTCTGTATTGTTCTCTTTAAATATAGTCTTTCCTTGTCTGTATCAGTGTAAGATCTACTGCCACGGTGTGAACACCCAATTGCAATAAAATAGTAATAATAATAATAATAATAATAATAATTAACACTGAATGCAGATAAAAAATTAAGAATTTTATTATTATGCAATTTCCCCCCTTCTCCCCCTACTTCCTCTGTTTAGCTGTAAATATTCCCCCTGGCACCATGTTCTCAAGCATTTAATTTGATGTGTTTTAGCTTATAAGTTACGAGCTTCATGAGAATCGCGCAAGGAACAGGCGCATGCGTAGAGTTGAGTAAAATGTTGAACTCTTAACTGCTCTAAACACCAGTTCAAAAAAAAAAACTCTGGAAAGTCGCTATTTATTTCTTGTCTGAGAGAAACTTGATGTAGCGACAACTTCAAGGCTTGCATACTGCAGGCACCCAGTTCGAATTTCGGCCCAGCTTACAACAATGCTGAATGAGGTTTTCAGCTGTCTTATTTGGTTTCTTCAAGCCAATTCCAGGACACTGCCTAGAAATACACCAGGACCGTCTCCTTCCTAAGTCTTACTTAATCACCATTCATGACTATCCTCTCATTTAAAACCAGTAAAGTTGAAACAGCCGGTTACGGTAGCCGAGCGGTCTAAGGCATGTACTGTCTTCGCTCGCTTGGAAACGGGGATCGTGGGTTCGAATCCCACTCAGGGCATGGATGTTTAGTTTGTGTATGTGTGCGTTTTTCTGTGTTTGTGTACAGGTAGAGGCCTTGCGACGAGCTGATCACCCGCCCAAGGAGTCCTACCGTATGTGCAAGATCTAGGAAAACCGAAGTTAACGGAGAAGTTCATGGAGGTAGGCCTAGGCCCACTGGGGCTGTAGTGCCAAGGAAAAAACAAAGTTGAAACATCTTATTAAATAATACAATGCTGAAGAATGAGTCAATTCTTATTTTGGATTTGTTGGGCTTACAGTTCAGACTCGCCTCTCGCGTGCATTCAGCAGCCCGTCTCGGTTCAGAAGTACATGTGTCTGTTATCCACGTGGAGCACGTAACTCACTTCTGTAGGAAACACATAAAGATCTCGGTGTGTGAGGTAAACTTTGCAGCAGAGGCGGTGTGGGTGGAGGGGGGAGGGGTGTGACGATGACAAATGTCCCGGGGTGTAGCGGAAATTGCTTAATAGGGTAGTGGAAATCTTTGACAGGAAAAGCTGAGCATTCCTTTTAACGAAAATATAGATCAGTAAATGTCATGCATCCTGCACGCTCCTCCCACTTTGATAGGCAAATTGAGGACCGTGGGGCAGCAAGTACACTTGACACAGTGACGTCATCATCACTACAGGCATTAGCATAAGCAGAACAAACAGAATAGCCTGACTTGTGGCCAGAGTAGCGGCTGGTAAGGGAAGTGCTTATGATGCATGTTTCCCTTTGAATGGATTCTGTAAGTACGGTAAAGCAGAAGAAACGTATTAACATGAAATTATCGTACTCACTCAATTTTTATGGGATTTAAGTATACAAAACAAAACTCATTTTCTTACTTCTTACTTCATTAGCATAAGTTTAGGCATCCAATAGTAGCAGTTCGAATTATTTGGGAATATATTTAAACGGCTTTCAGAGTACCGGACAACGAATAAAGTTCAGAAAATCAGTATCCTCAGACGTAATACGCAGTCACGTGTTTGAGTGACTCTCGATTGGGGTTTTGAATTGCTGATTGGATTGACACACGACTCGCACCTACACTTAAATATAGTGCCATCACTGATCTCCACGCTTTAGCAATCACTAAAGCACACGCCAAATATTCTCCAGCCTTTGTCTTCATCAGTCGCTCCCTAGTAACTGCTTCTAACAGTGGAGATTCTTCAAATGTACCGATCAAGCCTTTTCTTCACAGTCTCCCTTACAACTGACTACTTCTAAACTTGTCTCGGTTGTAACATCCCGCCTCGGACCGCGCAGAAAACATCGTTTTGTACTCCAGTTGTTTCCGTGGGATCGTGTTTGTTTGCGAAATCGTTAACCAATAACGGCTGCTCATGTTTGCTTATTAGGAATCTATTGCCTAGCCGCGGATGTTGTTTCGTTTTTTGTTTCGACGTCATTAACCAGTAAAGGCTCTACAAGCTACAATACCATCACACAAACCTTTCAGAAGTGTCCTTATAAGACATTTAACTTATCCTGGATCTTTATTATTGTGAGCCCACCATAATCGAAACTCGACGGGTCACCACTACTGCTGTGTATTCGGGAAGTCTCAGTTTCAAATCTCGCCACTAGACCGGCCAAAATTATTGACAACAATCATGATTTCCCTCAGTCCCTACATGAAAATATCAAAATAGTATCTAAATTAAACAAAGAAAACTTCCTTCCAGATCCTCTTTAATTTGCTGTTCACTAATCCAATAATTTTCTCATTGGGCCTTACGTGATTTGAGCTACTTAACGCACCGTTAAATAAAGAGTAAGCCAGTGAATAAGTAAAATAAGTCGGCTAAACTTTTCAAGTAGTGTGTGTGCACCTCCTGCTTCATAGCTAAGCTCGGTACTGAATCCGCGACAAACCGGCCTGTGCTGACTTCGAGACCAGGATCTTTGTGAACTGAAACCGTGTTCCCTGTAACGTCAGTGCCTGCTCAACGTTTGTTATACTCTCCTCACTACAGTCATGCAGGAGAAGTTGCCGTCATTTCACGGCGAACCGATGCGAAATCTTGCGTTCTGCTTAGCATAAACAGTCCATGGTGGCATAATGGAGGTGAAGAGGCGAAACACGAAGTCTTAGCCTCAGTGCTAAGTAGAGACCGCCTTTACCGCCCCCGCTCGTAGCCACTATACAGAAACTATATCACTACAGAGCCATACCGAAGACAGGGATATAGAGAAAGTTCCCAGTGCTCCTGCCGAGAATTAAAACAAGACCATCGATCCTACTTCTCGTCATCTGAAGCAGTGAAATCTTACGGCCACGACGGCTTGTTCATTAGGGTCTTAATGACGCGGTATCAATTGAGAAACTTGCATAAATTACAGTAATTTATGTAAGAATAAGAATAAGAATGAGGAGCCGGGATAGCTCAGTCGGTATAGCGACTGGCTACGGGTTGGACGACCGAGGGGTTGGAGTTCGAGTTCCGGTAGGGTCAGTAACTGTCACTTCTCCGCAGCGACTAGACAGGCCCTGGGGCCCACCCATTCTCCTATTCAATGGGTACCGGGGGTAAACCGGCCGGAGCGTGAAGCTGGCAACTCAACACCAACTAGTGCCTAGGTCAAGAAAACATGGACCTATACAGCCACTACCCTATACGTCTTCATGGTATAGTGATCAATTAGTTAAGAACAGAGATAATTTTACCATTTTTATTAATATTTTTCATATCTTGGTTTATTTATCGACACTTTATAATGCACAGTCTATATAACTCTGAACTGAAGAACAAGTATGAGTAAATAAGAATTTAAAAAGTTCCTAAAAAAAACTCATGGCCTATATTGAGACACATTTCAATATCTTCACGGAAAGACTGAATAAAAACACGGAAAATATCATGAGAACCTGCTACTGGATCGAGAATCGAAAGCAGAAACTCTGGAATACGAAAAAAGGGTTCAAGCAATACGTTCGATGTGTAAGAAATTTTATGGGTAGCACGTAGGGCAAAATTGATGAAAAAGTAGCCACACCGTATACGAAAGCAATTAATTGCAAGGAATTCGGCCTCAGGCCTGATGAAACACACAAAATAATAAACGACAATATTCGGCCAAGGACTAGGATTCGAACTGGGTTCTTAGTATACCCTTTCGACCTACTGTATTACAACATTTAGAACGAAACAATGTCACTTGGGGTCAGATTTGAAGTTTTCACGGTGGTGACTATGAAGAATGCCGTTTTATGGGATGTGGCACCGTGTAGATCTTGTGTGAACCGACGTTTCGAATCAACGTATCGTCTCCATCTTCAAGGTAGAAAAATCCGCTAGCGAGAAAACAGCGTGAGCAGGTGGCTGCAGACTTGGTGATTTAATGATAACTGGAATGATGATTATGGATTCTGAGTCGCACAGATTAAAAAATTTATTTTGAAAAAGATACCTCAGCGAAAAAATTTTATTTGCGTTTTAATATTGTATTAGCCCTTCGAGGTTCATATACTTTCACATAAGACAATCCTGGTCAAAGTTAAAACAATTATAAGAGTCTGTAAATTCAAACATTTTTAACTTGCATCTAGCTTTGTTAAACCAGGCTCAGGTAAAGGCAAAGTTGTCCTTCTAACCGGCCGTGGAGGCCCATAGGGTTGTGAGACGTCGAGGTTCCCACATTTTCTAGACAATCGGTTCACAGATGTCGATAAGGTTGTCAGCCTTACGCGCCGGCCGCTCTTTACCCCCAGAAAGATTCCTGGTACTCATTTCTCTAAGAGGCTCAGTCAACCCCAGGGCCATAGTGCAGCCGGAAGCATTAAGTAAATTTAAAGAAATCCACCTCATCGGAACTCGAACCCGCGACCTTCCGGCTTGTATCATAGAGCCTCAACCAACCACGCTACCGCATACCCCAAACTTGGCTCAGGCAAACCTAATAAAGATATAAGGCTATAATCAACAAAAATTAGGCATTGGCAGTTCGATACCACACGCATGCAACAACACTAAAACAAGAAGATCTACAATTTTCAAAATAAAACGTCACTGAACTAACCCCTGCTTCACTGAATAACATTCAAACAGCTCTTTGCTAGCCCTGTGCTTAATCAAACCGACCACAGTGGCGGCGCGGTCTAAGGCATGAACTGCCTTCTCCCGCTTGAACATTGGGAACATGGGTTCAAATCGCACTCAAGGCATGAATGTATGTCTGTAATTATTCTGTTTCTTGTACGAGTATGTAGCGGTCTTGTGACTGGCTGATCCCCCATCCATGGAGCCCTACTGACTTTCTTAAGATTAAGAGGTTGAAGTGAAACGAAGCGTTTCACGGATGCCATCTGCTCCAAGTGGGAGCATCAGGAAAGAGAGAAAGAGATGCTTAATATAATACAGGCATTAAGGGTTTCCGTCTTATGTTTTATTTCACGAATTTCCGAAATAACAAAATCCTAAGCTTTAGTAGCAATAACATAAGCATTGCCACCTCACAAAGTAACTCCTCTCATATTCTTGTGTACGACAATTACTGTCTGGCACAATCTGTATCTACAGGACGCGTCGCGTTGATATTACTGACCTGCTAACCATCTTTGAGAGACCCTTTACTGCAAGAAATACCATTTAAATCTAAATTTAAAATTTAGAAAAATTTTAAAAGGTTTTAAAAACATTATAACTAAAGATTTTTAGAGTGCTACTACAAGAATATCAAATTTGATGTCTGCATCATAATCTACATACCAGACACATATCAACGATGTAGATGTTGATAATACGAAGAATGTGACATTGTGTTTTTAAATGTTAAATTTTAGACTGGGTTCAGTGTGGCAGCAACGTTAAGAGTATACACCTGATGATGGCCGATAGAGGCCGAAACATGTAGTGTAGAAAGAACAAGATCAAAGACATATAATATATATTGTTTGCACTTAGGACGGAGTTTGTATCATTTATCGTGTAGAGTGCAACAGGATGCTTAAATATAATATTGTAAACAGAAGTGCATGTTTATTAATCCCATGGTGAACCGTTGTCATGGGAACGTGCTCTGTTAATACTCGTTGCCTAGGAAATCAACTTCCGATCTCTGACTCCACTATTTCTGCTTTCAGGCGTCATATCACAGCATTGTTCTCTCAACTACGCCTATATATTCCAACAAATTTCTTCCCTTCACGCTTGCGACCAGAATTTTGTATGTTTTTCTCACTACTTCTGTCAGTTTAACAAGCCCTACCCAACTCATCACCTCGATAATTTTTTGGTGTAAAGTATAAATTATATAGCTCACTATGTTATCGTCTCTTGGACGCGCCATAGTTCAAGCGGTTAGTCGCTGGCTTCCCACCGCGGCGGCCCGGGTTCGATCCCGGGTCTGGTCAAGTGGGATTTGTGGTGGACAAAGTGGCGCTGGGGCAGGGTTTCTCAGAGTATTTCGGGTTCCCCTGCCAATCTTCCTTCCACCCATTTCTCCACAATCACCCTCACCTATCATCTGGGGCTGGTACAATAGGCCAAAAGTGGCCGCAGTACAAGGGACTTAGTCCCACCCCACTAGTAATAAAAAAAATGTTATCGTCACCGTCCCCCTGTTACTTCTCTCTTAAGTCCAAATATTCTCCACAGCCTCACAAGGCCGAGGCCCTGCAGTCTTATTTATTTATTGCGATGAGTTGTTAGGCTGTAAACAATCCTGAGGATAAAATACCACCCCTTCTCGGCTGTCCGCTACTGTTTATTAAATGCACTCGCAATCATCTTTCTTTTTCGCAGGCAGTCACTTCCAACTGCAACATGAGGAAGCGCCATGCAAGTGACACACTTATTGCCGTTGTTGTCAGTTGCAAAATGTTAGTTGCAAGTTGCATAAAGCAGCTTATTATTCAGTTCAAAACTAATCAACATTCCGTCCACATACCAAAATTGATGAGATAATGTAAATAAACTGATTAGCTGTTTTATTGGAGTTACTGACAACTAAATTTCATTGGATATTCGTAATTATTAGAGCATTAAACAATTAAACGAAATAAAGAATATATCTTAAATATAGTTATTTTAGTACTGTTGCTTATGAGCCAAATATACTTCAAACAGAGTCCAATTCGGTAATGAGGGTCCCTCTGGTGATAATGCTCTGCGTAAATGTTAAGATTGAGCCGCTCCACCTTCCACATCTTACCGTCTGCACGTGCAGCCATGAAACGGCACTGAAACCGGCCTGGCCTTCCGGTCACTTCGCTCACTTCATCGTGTTAGAGTTTCATATGGGAAATAATTACTATTTTCACTACAAAGTGGTTTAAGAGGCCATCACTTTCTTTCGGTCATCTGATGATTCTCGGCACAGCTGTGAGGGAGGACCCGTGGTAATGAGGCGAGACGCGACCGGAAGTTGTTGACAACCCCGGAGAAGAGCACAGCCTCCATAAGCATGAAGCAATTAGTATGTGACAGGCACGTTACAAGACAGAAACGCCTCATTTCACAGTAACGATGGGAATGAACATGACAATGAATCCGGGTTTTATAGTATTTGAAGGTGATGCATAACTGACTCTATGGAGCAGACTCTGCTCTTCAAACTCAATAACTTACTTTGTTGTGATTCGACTTACTGCGCAGCGTCCATTTCAGAATTAAATATAGACAGATTAAAGTTTCGTTAGTACGTAAGCATATGACGAGCCGAAATAGGTCAACCGGTGAAGTGACTGGCTACAGGCTGAACAACCGAAGAGTAGGAGTTCGAGTCCCGACAGGGTAAATAATTCTCTCTTCTGCACGTCGTCCAGACCGTCTCTGGACCCACCCAACCTCCTACCCAATAGGTATCTGGGGCGCTTTCCCCGGGGGTAAAGTGGCCGGGGCCTGAAGCTGACCACTCACCTCAAAACGGTGCTGAAATCAAGAAAATGTGGATCTATACATATACTCCCCCTTACGCCTTCAAGGCGTAGTGCTTAATTAGTTAATCATGGGGAGAACTTTACATTTTTTACGAAAGCATATGATAATTCCCGATTTTAAGAACTTTTTTTGGGGGGCGGATTTTAGATTTACAAAAGATTTCAATATTCGAAAATGTTCGACTGCCTCATTCAAAATCCCTGCCTACCCGATATTACCATCTTCAGATCTCATTTAGCGCTGTATAGGTCTCAGCTGTGCAGTGCAACCCGAGTCGGTTAATTATATACGAATCAAGTAATGAATGGAAACTTTTGAGCAACACCCTCCACACACACACACACACACAAAAGATCTGATATACGTATGGTTAACTGGATACTACCGTCCAATAAGAGACGAGGTGACGGAGACATATGACGAATGAAGTGCTTAATAATTAGTAAACCTGAGGCACTATGCTACAAGCCGGAAGGTCTCGGTTTCGATCCACGATGAGGTAATTGGATTTTTCAATTGATCTAGTTCTTCCAACCGCACTATGGCCCGGGGACCGACTCAGCCTCTAACAGAAATGAGTACCAAAAATCTTCCTGGGGGGGTAAAGGGCGGCCGGCGCGTAAAGGTGACAACCTTACCGCCATCTATGAGCCGATTGTCTAGAGAAAATATGGGACCCTCGACGTCTCACTACCCAGTGGACCTTCACGGCCTGTTACAGGGATAGCTTTACCTTTTTACCTTTTCTTTCTTTCTTTCTTTCTTTCTTGGCACTACAGCCCCAGTGGGCTGTAGTGCTGTAGTTTTTCAAGATCTTACACTTACGGTAGGACTCCTTGGGCGAGTGATCAGCTCGTCGCAAGGCCTCTACCTTTTTACCCTATCAAATATTAATACGATAGGATCCAGAGAATGGCTCTTATGAATACGTTACTCGTATCCTACGAAATTCACGATAGCACAGACCTTCTTAAACAAACAATGGCTTTTTCTACTTTCGATCTAATTATTAGTTGGTTAAATAACGATGCTATTACAGTTGCACTGGTTGTGAAGCGTCGATTATACTTTCCCAGAAAGACGGCATGACATGAACTACAAACTCTGTGGCCTGTAGTCCACAAGCGAAGTATACCGACAGAGCGACCGCCGCTTGTCGGCGAAGTTAGTGCAACTTTTGCGGATAGAGGGTGTCGCGTGGTCAGCGCAACGGATCCCCACGGTCATTAATCTCAGTTTTCTAGACCGGAGCCGCTATTTCCTTGAAATAGCTCCTCAATTATACTCACGAAGCTGAGTGGACCCCGTTCCAGACCCACCACTTCTCAGAAAATCTAGTAGCGCCGGGAATCGAACCCGGGACCTCTGGATCTGTAAGCAGGAACTTTGACCACTAAACCACAGAGGCGGTCGGTATGACATGAAGAAACTATTAATTAGCCAGTTAATTTAGTCAGTTCATTAGTTCGTTAGAACGTCAGTCACAGCGCTGTGAGCGAATATCACTTTACATTCTTCCAGTGCAGAAACGTCGTTCACAAGTCTGCTTTTGAAGAAGCGCATCTGTGGTGCGAGCTTGACAGGCAGAGATACGCAGCTGACAATTTGGAAAGAAAGCAGCCCATTTAACATTAATTGGCTGAAATCTCTGTGTGATGCAAGCAACATGTCGCCCTGGCTTTGAAGTAGCATCGCGCCCGCAAACTGCTGCCAACACAGACCGTGGAATTGACTGCGTTCCGGCAGAAGCTCAAAGGCAGCCCGTCGCTGTCGACTCAGATTAGTGCCTTTACTTTTGTTGTTTCGCTTTATTAAAAATTCTACATTTCTCATCTTTACATGTAGCTCAGCATATGTAGTCCTTTTTCCGCATGGCCCCAACATTGCTGAGTTTACACTGGAAGCTTCTGACAATAAGAAAGGGAAATATAGGAAAATACGGAATATGACCGGAAGTGAGGATGGAGTTCAAGACTGCCATGTTTTAATAGACGTGAACTGCGTCCTCGTGTCTCTTGAAATTGCCGGAAAATTATGTAGCTATTTAGTTAAGACAGTTAAATGTGTGATATATTTGAAGAATCCTGCAACGTATGTAATATTCCGTGTAGCCCAATCCTGTCTCTATACCCTACTTCTCTGTGTACATTGAAAATAGAAGAACAGAAAGCATTAGTAATAAGTTACAACCAACCCTACGACCAGAGCCATTCTGGCAGTCAAGAAATTGCTCGCAATTCACGGAATCTAAAGGTTTATTCGCGTGCTCACAAGAGATCATCATCACCGGACTCTATCCCGAGCCAGATGAATCCAGCCTATAAATCCTCGAGTCATATTTCTTTAAGACATATGTTAACATTGTCACGTGTAGGGTGGTACGCGTGGGTTCTAGTTCACATGATTGGATTTAGCAGCACTTCACTAACACTCTCTCTCTCTTAATTACAATTAGTGCAGCCCTATCGCTGTTTCTACACTTTATAATTCACTGTTACACACACACACACACACAGTAGGAGTCTCAGTCTCCTAGAAACCGATCTCCACAAATAAACTAGCGCTTCAAATCACTATGAAGTCGTATTGTTATTTCAACTTCAATCACTCTGCACTCCTCTGTTCTAATCTGTACGCAATTCACGCTCCATTCTCGTCATTGTGCTCTCAACTGCTGAGCCTTCCTCTCCACTGATCTAAGTCAAAGCCAAAGTCAAAGTTACTTTACGACTGACGGTTTACCGCCAATCAGTTAGTCTTGGCGCCATGCCCTTCGAGGCGCACGACAAGAGATGT
Organism: Cryptotermes secundus; assembly: GCF_002891405.2. Taxonomy (NCBI): domain Eukaryota; kingdom Metazoa; phylum Arthropoda; class Insecta; order Blattodea; family Kalotermitidae; genus Cryptotermes; species Cryptotermes secundus. The sequence continues at coordinate 522,648 of NW_019727088.1, forward strand.
TTTACAACTAAACTTCTGACGTAATAGACCTTATATAACATCCTCTCTGATGAAATATGGGTTTATATATACTGATCTAAGCTCAAACGGGTCTTCGTTATATAGGCGCCGAACGTACAACACAGAAAACTAGTCACGTGATAGCTAGTGCTGTTGGAGTGTGACGTCATTGCGCCTGCGCGGAAGTGTATTTACCGAGCTGTTGCCTAGAAGCTGGTTGCATAACCCCGTTGTTCCATCGTTGCGTGCGTGTATCGTGGGTTGTTTACTGGTCCGCTACCTAGCAACGCTCTGTAAATCCACGTTATAACATTACTGTATTTCCATCTATGCCTACATCGCTCAGACGATCTCTTGTTCTTAGTATTTCAGGCTAGAATTTTGTATATAATTTCTCCAAGTGGTGATTTGATAAGAATATGAGAATTGATTGTTCTACCTGGTCATAGTATTGAGCACAATCTAGAAACATGGAAAATTATTCATAATTCCAAATGATTTTCAGGATTTTATATACTCCTTACGGTGTGATTGTATCGGTATAAACCTGAGTTCAGATTTCTAAAGTGCATGTCGAATGAAAATTTGTTAACGTGCAGAAAATATTCCACTATCTTTGCGAAGCGTTTTCGTTATATTTTTCTGAACTAGAACTTCTTAGTTAACAGTTCGTATGGTCAGAGTAATATATACTAAACGTTCAGTCTACAACCGCAAACCCCAAGTTAAGCAACATCGATCGTAAATAAGTACTTGGATGGGTGACCACTTGAGAACACCGCATGTTATTTCTTGATCCGGGATTCTGTCTAACATTTCAAACTCACGGACCTAATTCCCAAGTCTGAAGACACCTTTGTGGGCTGTCTACGATTTCTTGTTAAATAAATTCGCAGCTACCCTCCATAACTGGTACATATGAACTAGACTTCGCTTAGTGGGGGGTGGAGTCCAGCTGGATCCACTCGGCACGGCGGCCACTGATTGGCCTATTGTACCTGCCCCGGGTGGTTCTGATGATGGAGAATTTGGTGGAATGAAGATTGGCAGGGGAAACCGAAGTACTCAGAGAAACCCCGCCCCAGCGCCACTCTGTCCACCACAAATCCCTCTTGACCAGACCCGGGATCGAACCCGGGCCGCCGCGGTGGGAAGCCAGCGATTAACCGCTTGAGCTATGGCGTGGCCTATGAATTAGACTTAATATAATTTTGCCTGGGTTCTTACAGTGGCCTTGCCTTCATACCAGATGTAATGACCAAATGTCTCGGTCGTGGGTTCAGGTCTTGGCCCGCAGAAAGGCTAACACGTAAGTGAGATTTCTCTTTGTTTTTCTCAATATCTCCAGGAAAATTCTTGGGTATTTAGGTCAGGAATGCTTCATTGCACATCCTTCTAAATTGATTACTCATTGGCCAACCTATCATTCGACATTAGATATTATAAGCAACTGTTATAATAGTTATATAAAACAATAATAAATAAAGGGTAAGGTTATCCATGTAACAGGCCATGGAGGACCGTAGGTTTGTGAGACGTTGAGGCTCTCATATTTTCTCTAGACAATCGGCTCACAGATGGCGGTAAGGTTCTCAGCCTTACGCGCCAGCCGCCCTATAACCCCAGGAAGATTTTTAGTGCTCATTTCTGTTAGAGGTTAAGTCGATCCCAGAGCCCTATAGTGCGGCTGGAAGGATTAGGTCAAATGAAAAATCAAATGACCTCATCGTGGATCGAAACCGCGACATTCGGGCTTGTAGAATAATGCCTCAACCAACTAAGCTACCGCGTGTCTCGAAAATAATAAATAAAGAAATAAAATATATATAGTGGTTGAGCTACGATTAGGTGGTACACAGAACCTTGTTCGTGGGAACATGTGCGTTGCGGATGGGTGAAGTTGGTATCCTGCCTTCTCAAACGTTAGTTAAGTAGTCAGTCAGTCGGTTTCGCGAGTGGATATAGCTGCCTTGGGATGACGCGTCGCACCTGCCCACTAATGAGCTGCTTATTTATATACAATTAGCGCCGTTGTGACACACGCAGTGCTTCGTGCCAATGAGGAGGCATAAATAAACCTCTCCTAACTGGTGAACCGCAGATCGCTTGCGGTCCTCCACTTATAAATCAGGCCAAATATCTATGCAGTTGACACCTGGATTATGACACCGCATAGTCTAGTAGGTGGTAACTAGCGTTTCGGAGGAACTTACTGACCCGTCTCCAGTCTGGTAGGCAGCAACTGACGTTTCGAAGGAACTTTCTGCCCCAACTTCAGTCTGGTAGGCGGTAACTAGCCTTTCGGAGGAACTTTCTGCCCCATCTCCGGTCTGGTAGGCGGTAACTAACATTTCGAAGGAACTTCCTGAACCGTCTCCAGTGTGGTAGGCAGTAACTAACCTTTCGGAGGAACTTTCTGCCCCATCTCCGGTCTGGTAGGCGGTAACTAGCATTTCGGAGGAACTTCCTGAACCGTCTCCAGTGTGGTAGGCAGTAACTAACCTTTCGGAGGAACTTTCTGCCCCATCTCCGGTCTGGTAGGCGGTAACTAGCATTTCGGAGGAACTTCCTGACCCGTCTCCAGTCTGGTAGGCAGTAACTAACGTTTCGGAGGAACTTCCTGACATGTCTCCAGTCTGGTAGGCGGTAACTAGCCTTTCGGAGGAACTTTCTGCCCCATCTCCAGTCTGGTAGGCGGTAACTAACGTTTCGGAGGAACTTCCTGACCCGTCTCCAGTCTGGTAGGCGGTAACTAACCTTTAGGAGGAACTTTCTGACCCATCTCCGGTCTGGTAGGCGGTAACTAACGTTTCGGAGGAACTTCCTGACCCGTCTTCAGTCTGGAAGGCAGTAACTAACGTTTCGGAGGAACTTTCTGCCCCATCTCCGGTCTAGTAGGTGGTAACTAGCGTTTCGGAGGAACTTTCTGCCCCATCTCCGGTCTAGTAGGTGGTAACTAGCGTTTCGGAGGAACTTTCTGCCCCATCTCCGGTCTAGTAGGTGGTAACTAGCGTTTCGGAGGAACTTTCTGCCCCATCTCCGGTCTAGTAGGTGGTAACTAGCGTTTCGGAGGAACTTTCTGCCCCATCTCCGGTCTAGTAGGTGGTAACTAGCGTTTCGGAGGAACTTTCTGCCCCATCTCCGGTCTAGTAGGTGGTAACTAGCGTTTCGGAGGAACTTTCTGCCCCATCTCCGGTCTAGTAGGTGGTAACTAGCGTTTCGGAGGAACTTTCTGCCCCATCTCCGGTCTAGTAGGTGGTAACTAGCGTTTCGGAGGAACTTTCTGCCCCATCTCCGGTCTAGTAGGTGGTAACTAGCGTTTCGGAGGAACTTTCTGCCCCATCTCCGGTCTAGTAGGTGGTAACTAGCGTTTCGGAGGAACTTTCTGCCCCATCTCCGGTCTGGTAGGCGGTAACTAACGTTTCGGAGGAACTTCCTGGCCCGTCTCCAGTCTGGTAGGCGGTAACTAGCCTTTAGGAGGAACTTTCTGACCCATCTCCGGTCTGGTAGGCGGTAACTAACGTTTCGGAGGAACTTCCTGACATGTTTCCAGTCTGGTAGGCGGTAACTAAGATTTCGGAGGAACATACCGCCTGAATTTGCAGTATTTTAAGTAGCACCCAACGTGACAGAATAATTTTCGGGATCATTTTCCCTCTGAAAATGGGGAAGGAAGTTCCTCCGAAATCTTAGTAACTATCTACCAGCCTACACGTCTTCATATCTCAGACAAACAAAAAACAAACTCCGTGATTTCAGTCCTCAAGCGAACTATCCCAGAAGATCATAATATAATACACACCGTCATGGAAGCCTCAAACGTAATACAGGTCAAATTTCGCCGTTTTTCAATTGTTCATTAATATAAAATTTTGGGAAGCGCACAGGAAGCCTATCAGACACTGGCCACGTTAAGTAAGTCTATTTCAGGGGGACTTGGCGCGTCTCCAAACTGCAGAAGGGGGGGGGACGGTTCCCGGATATGGAGTGTAGCTGCGAATGTATCGAGTGAGCAGTCGCGGACAAGAGACGAAGTGTGATCCTCCAATTCGAGGGTTGGGGAGACCCAACAACTCCAGCATGCTGCGGTGTGGCAAACAGCCCCGAAGTTGGTCGAGCACTGGTCAACAAAATAACAAATTTTGGATTTCCACGAAAGGCAGGAAATCTTTTAATTAACTGGGCGGAATTAGTTAGTCTGTTAATAATAAAATTTAGATTTTCGTCGGGTCACCATGTTGGTATTTCTCAGCACAAAATAAAAGTTTCATACAATATTGGAGACACTTGTCCCTGAACTTATGCAAGCCTACACACAGCCCAAAGCCAGTCCAACACTGATTCTCCAAAAAGCTTGTGTCAGAAAAAAGTAATAAATAAAATAAGTTGCTCTTGGGGAGACAGTCCTGAAAGAATTGTTAATTTTGCTGTTACATGCATTGGTTCGAGTCCAAGTCAATTTATTCTTGTACTCTTTCACTATAAGAGCCCGAGATAGCGCAGTCGGTATAGCGACTGGGTACGGACTGGACCACCGAGGGGTCGAAGTTCGAGTCCATATAGGGTCAAGAATTTTCTCTTCTCCACGTCATCCAGACCGGCTCTGGGGCACACTCAGCCTCCTATGCAATTGGTACCGGGGGCACTTTCCTTGGGGGTAAAGCGGCCGGAGCGTGAAGCTGACCATTCATCTCCAACTAGTGCCGAGGTCAAGAATAAGTGTATCTGTACCTCCACTCCCCCATACGTCTTCATTGCGCAGTGCTTAATTAGTTAAGTACAAGGAAAACTTTACCTTACCTTATTCTTTCACTATAAGGAAAGAACTGGGACCATGATATGAATTTTCGCAGTAACCATGGTAACGAACCCTGCTCTGCATGTCATATAGAAGGCATGCGTCTGAATCCAAGAGCCTACACATGTAAGATGTAAGCAGACAGCACAGACAAATAAAGCCTTTCTTGAAATTGCAGTGTGGATTTCTCTACGCGGGCATACGCGTGCAGAACTTTCCCTTATTGAACCAAATTCAATTAGTTCATCGGTTACTGCTAACAGAGCTCCTGCTTTCCGCAGGACTAAAGAGAATTATCATGCTGCTGAAGCCTACAGTTGATTGCTCTGAAATCAAGAAGTTCTGGGAAGAATTAATCGTCTGCTTTCCTTTCATACGACATGAACCACATAAAGACGACGCCTCCAAGAATTCTTCGTTGCCCGGAGAACGTCTTTACCGAGTTGTCACCTAGACACAATGTAAGATACACAGAGAGACCTGCATACTCTCCTTTGATAGGACAAGGACCGCACAGCAAATGGCGCGTCCAACACTTCTTCCATTGTTGCGTGTATTCGTTACTGCGGGAACATGTTTACCGAGCCGTTGCCTAGCGACGAAGTGAGAAATATATATAACTGAACAATTGCCTTGCAAAGGTGGGAGGGATACACGTACAGACAGACAATAATGAAGGGGGGTAAATTTATGAAGTATGCCGTTGAGATGAGCTCAGCTTCCATAATACGCATACTAAGTTTCATAAATATTGGTTCAGGCATTCAAAGGTTGATAGGAGGGGTACACAGACAGGTAGAAAGGCTGGATATCGCATAAGCCTACTTTATGACAGTAGGCTAAGAAGAGAGGAAAATATACAGACTATTTCGAAAATGTGGGCTATATACTTAAGTAGGCCCGTGACGAAAGACGTATATCTATCTACAAACTCTTCCAAATAGTAGTTCAGGGTGCATCCCCTCATCTCATCCTACACCTACTCTTCGGCTGATATTTAGGTCCTGAGATGACGAATTCGCACTGAATTCTCCTTGGAAACATTAAACGATTTGTGCAGTTCCTACCCAGAACTGAATCATCAATATCATCCATATATTTATTAATACTATTACTATTATTATGAAGCCGGGATTGCGTAGTCGGTACAGCGACTGACTATGGGGCTGAATTCGAGTCTCAGTAGGGTCAAGATTTTTCTCTTCTCCACGTCGTCCAGACTGGCTCTGGGTCCTACCGAAACTCCTATCCAATGGATACAGAGGATTCTTTCCCCGGGAATGAAACTTCCGGGGCGTTAAGTTGACCACTCACCTCCAACTAGTGCCGAGGTAAAGAAAATGTGGATCTATACATCCACTCCGCCATACGCCTTCATGGCGTAGTGCTTAGTTAAGCACAGGGACAACTTTACCTTTACCATTATTATTATTATTATTATTATTATTACATTAGTAGTGGCAGTAGTACTAGTACTAGTAGTAGTAGTAGTAGTAGTAGTAGTAGTAGTAGTAGTAGTAGTAGTAGTAGTAAGAGCAGTTGTATATCCTTGCACTCAATTCTCACAAAATATGCATCTTTAACCTCACAATTCTTGTTTCATTTACATCATTAAACCCGTTTTGTATGCAGAGGAACAGATTTCAGAATGGCGGTAAGCGTTATTACTTTTGTTGCTATTAGGCCAATAATTGGCTCAGTTACTACTGCTTCCAGTCTTCAACGAGTTTTCCGCATATGGTTTGAATGCTGTTATAGTAATGGGAATAGCACTTTAGGCAGGCATGGCTTATGTATTATTATTATTATACACGATTATGTACATGTCGGCCATAACTGTTTATCTATCTATCTATGGCTCTACAGCCGCTGTTTCAGTTCCTCGATCCTATACACAGCCGGTAGGACTCATTGGACGGGGGATCAGCCCGTCGCAAGGCCGCTACCTACACACAAAACGACACAAACATAGAATAAACGCACGCAGACATCCATGCCCCTAGTAGGATTCGAACCCACGATCCCAGTGTTTGAGCGGACGAAGACGGCTCATACCTCAGACCGCGCCGCCACTCTGACGGCAAAACCATGACTGTTTGTTCTGCAATAACTGCTCTTTCCCAGCATACTCGTAGGTTATAATAATTGTCTTCAGGGAGATGTGTGACAAACTCAAGAAGAACCGAGGTGGTCAAGGATAAGTACTACTCATTGGGAGAAGAGAATGGCATAGAAAATATCTGTTGGAAAACCGCAAGGAACGAACAGCTTGGGAATCCTTAGAGCTGCTAGGAGAATATTATTAAAATAAAACTTAAAATAAATATATAGTGTTAAGTTGTAGAGTGGATTCGTCTAGCTCAGGATAGGGTCAAGTAGTTGGCCCTTGTGAACATGCTGAGGGCTACCGACTTCTCATAAAGGGCTAAGCTACATGATGAAAACGTACGAGTAAAGGTATCCTCGTAACAGGCCCTGAAGGCCCATAGGGTTGTGAGACGTCGAGGCTCCCACATTTTCTCTAGACAATCGGCTTATAGATGGCGAGGTTGTCAGCCTTACGCCCAGGCCGCCTTTTACCCGCAGGAAGATTCCTGGTGCTAATTTCTGTTACATTCTGAGTCGACCCTAGGACTATAGTACATCTGGAAGGATTGCGTCAATTGAAAAAAAAAAACAATGACCTCATCGGGACTCGAATCCGCGACCTTCCGGTTCGTAGCATGGTGTTATCTCTAAAGTTTCATGTTTCTGTTACTGATATTATTATCGTCATTATCCTCTCAATCAACTGTTAATTTGCCTAATAAAACAAGCTCTGCAGCCCGCATAACTCGGGTAGGGCTGCTGCAGTTCAGACTGTCAGGCTGCCTGCTGCAGCATCAATCTTTCTGCAAATAAGAGGGGGGAAGAAGGGCACATGTCCACACCCAATGGAGGCACCGAGTAACGCCTCGAATCCCCTCTCTCGTTTCCAGTATTTTCCTCTCTAGTGTAACCTTCCTTAAGGATCAGAATTGTTTCAAACTACAAGATGACAGATTCTAAAACTAATATCCGGCTTCACGGGATTGGTCTAAATACATTAACAGAAACTTATATTAAAATCCAATAGTATGACGCGAAGATTTGTCGCGGTGTGTCATGTGGTGTGTGCGTGTAAACACGGCTCCGTTCTGGCCTTCTTCGTAAACATAAGTTAGAGGATACTTCTCAAAATCTACGTCTCCTAGGATGTGAATAAAATTCAGTTTTTGTGAAGTGCCAACCTGTTGCACGGCGCCCAGTCATCTGCAACAGCTGCAACGCGTGTGTGCTTCGATCGCTTACATTGTTGTGCCTGCAACAGCGACAATTATCGTAGTGTTAATCAGTAGGCATTAAAATAATGGATATTTAAAGTTAATAATTGTGCAGTTCTTTCTGGAACCTACAATCACAATTCTTTACAAATATACACATAAAAATATTTTGTTTCTATATCCGTTGAACCAAGACCACAAGTGAAGAATCAAAGTGTGGATTTAAATTTAAAGCATACACGACCTTTAACGCTTCCAAATAATCATTCGTATTATTAACTGCATAAGGAAAAGTAACCCTGAGATTCTAATTCTACATAAGTAACAAAATGGAGGAACACTACCTTTGCCAACTTTACGCACCCATCAACAACACACACAACAGATCCTTCACTTTCCCTCCAACACCTCCTTCACCGGCACCTCTAGCACCCCACTGTGACCCCCAGTGGTCAACATATCTCCCCCAGCCCCTGGACACGATGTTTGGATGCTCCCCATTCCAGACATCTGACCCAAACCAGCTATCTGACACTCCGGAACGCAACATGTACCAAAAGTGTGAACAGAAAACCAACTTAAACCAGGAATATATTACGTCACCGAATGGAATGGCTGTACTTGAAGGGGCCAGTCTGTCGCCTAGTAACAGTGGAGAAGCATCGGATAAAGATATTCAACCAAAATATACATTCCAGGAAGTGAACTTCAACCTGTTTCACAAACAAGACTGCTCGAATGCTGACACGTTCAAGAGATATCAGTATCAGATTCATGGTAGCCAATCTGAAATGTTATCGCACTACATGACAGAAAACGGAGAGACTGCGCTTCAGAATTCAAGAAAATGCCATCAAAATACACAAAAAAATGAAACAAAATTTTTGTTCAAACAGAGCTACTTACAGAATTCAGAAAATGAAGAAAATCAGTCTCCAGAATACTCAAATCGCACTGAAATTGATATAAACCATTTACAAGATCAGTTTGCATATCAGTCTGTAATATTACAAAGCAACGTAGACGCACATTCGCAACATGAACAAGGCGTCAGCAGCTTCGACAGTGACGTAATGATGCTACAGGAAGACGGAAGGATGTCTCATCAACAAATGACAGTCGATGACATCAAATCAATGCCGCTGAGTCAGGAAGATGGCTCTGGAGGTGATATCTTCGGGGCAGCCGAAGCTTTCAACCACACGACATCGGGCGGAGAGGGGGGATTCCCGCATTCGCAGACCTCGGCCTCTACACAAGAACTTCGTGAGTTCCTACAAGGCAAATCTCTCTTTTTCCAAATATATAAATTGACTGAATTGTTTATGAACATTTAATTTTCTTATTCGGTAATAATCGAAAGTCGCGATGTGTTATACAGTCTTCAGGACATGTTGGGTTCGAATCTTACCTCGGAGACCGTCTATTCTCACTGATAACATACATAGCTCTCAGCAGTTCCTCGGAGAAATGCTGACTAATACCTTAACACTAAGCACAATCGCCCCATTTCATATCTCCCCGCCTCTTCATTCACACTGCCATATGATTCTATGGGTCTATTCGCCTTGCTTAACTAATTGAGCACTACGACATGTGTGGGTATATAGATCCACGTTTTCTTAACCTTGGCACTAGTTGGAGGTGAGTGGTCAGCTTCACGAACCGGTCACTTCCCCCCCGGGGAAAGGAACCCTCGGTACCCGTTGGATAAGAGGTTGGGTGAGCCNCTCGAACTCCGACCCCTCGGGCATCCAGTCCGTAGCTAGTCGCTGTACCGACTACGCTATACCAGCTCTTACACAGTTGATAAGCTGTGTTAACTTAACGAAAAAGAACTAAGTGGTTCATTCAATTAACTTGTTCAGCACATCATGTAAAATGCATTTACATGAACAACGCTAGACTTTCCCCTATTAGTAAACATTTAATTAAGCTGACATTAACCTGTATAGTACTTATAATATACTACATGATACCAGAAGATGTGGTGAATAACCAAATAGAAATTTATCTCAATGAACTGACAGATATATAGACTAATTAATTTATGCCAACGTGTTGGAATTACAGCAAACTATTCAGGTTTCCATAGCCGAGCGGTCTAAGGCATGCACTGTCTTCGCTCGCTCGGAAGCCGGGATCGTGGGTTCGAATCCCAATCAGGGCATGGATGCTTGTGTGCGTTTTTCTGTGTTTGTCTACAGGTAGAGGCCTTGCGACGAGCTCATCACTCGCCCAAGAAGTCCTACCGTATGTGTAAGATCTAGAAAAACCGAAGTGAACGGAGTTCATGGAGGTAGGCCTAGGCCCACTGGGGCTGTAGTGCCAAGGGGGGGGGGAGATTCAAGTTTCCAACCAAGTAATAACTTAGCTCATTAACCATTAATGTCTAGTGGTCAGAGTTCCTGGCTACAGATCCAGAGGTCCTGGGTTCGATTCCCGGCACTACCAGATTTTCCGATAAATAGTGGGTCTGGAAGGGGGTCCACTCAGCCTCGTGAGGATAACTGAGGAGCTACTTCAAGGAAATAGCGGCTCCAGTCTAGAAAACCGAGATTAACGGCGGTGGGGATTCGTTGCACTGACCACGCTACACCTTCTATCCGCTAAATTTGGCACTAAGTTCGCCGAGAAGCGGCGGTAGCTCGGTCGGTACAGTTCGCTTGAGGACTAAAACCACGGAGTATTCTGGTTGTTGTCATGGTAGTGTCTTTGCTAATATTCGTTGCCGTGGAAACAGGTGCTAGCAAACCGCTCCATACCAAAATGACTTCCGCTTCTGCTGCTATTCCGGCTTTTAGGCAGTTATTGTGACCCCACCGCTGAGACCAGCGGGGGTGAGCCACTCCAATTTCTTATTCTGACCCCAACGCTGTCACCAATTTTGTTGTGTGGCACATTTGCGACATCCAAATTCCTGGCGCTACCAGATTCTGTGAGAGGGAGTGGGTCTGGAACGGGTTCCATACAGCCTCGTGAGGACAACTGAGGAGTTATTTCAAGGAAATAGCGGCTCGCGGACTAAAATAATGGAGTTTTGTTTTTTCTTTTTTTGTAATGTGTATCTCTTAACGATCAGTGCACAAACAAAAATTTATATATTCTAATAATCAATCAATGGAACAAAATTTACACTTACAGCAATTCATTTAACCAAATTTTATACTTTAAAATCAATGACCAAATTTTATCCTAAGAGTTTCTTTTTTTGCCTGCTACATATCGTATGTGTGTTGTTTGTTGTTCCATTATGGTAATGATATTGTGCTGTGGGGTGTCTGCGTGCTGAGCTCTTTCTTCGGAATATAGGTAATGTTTTTTTTTTTGCCTTCCTAATAAATGTGTGAAGGCTGAACACTTTGGAATTACCGGCTTTTGGACTTTTTTCATCGTCCGGAATTTTAGGTAATAGAGGACATGACGTTTCGGAAACTGGATCTGTATCCGTCTTCAGGTGAGAAAGGAAGACACCTACTCACTTGGGCCCCTTAGAAAGAGCTAATCTCAATCCAGCAACGTCCGTTGCTAGGGCAGCAGATTCTTAATAAACCCCGTTTCTTGGTAACGGTTCAGTAAACGTTTCCGCGGCAACGGACATGAAAGCAACAACAGAACTGCGTGTTCTATATGGTCAGGACCGAGATGTTATAACCAGAACAGATGAAGCAATGTGTCCTTCGCGGCGGCGCTCTGAGGCATGAGAGAGGAACAACAGCAACCTCAGACACACCAGGTGGCAGTGGCAGGTCCCGCCACAAAGGAAGCCAACGTCCCTGCGGCTTTACCCCAGCATGAACAGCAGGCAACAGGTCAGTCAGTTCGGGCTCCTAATATAAACAGTTTGCCTATGGATAAAGCGCTGAAAGTAACAGTCACAGTAGTACAGTAGACTGTGACAGAGTTTAATGGTGCTATGTTAGAGAAGGCTAAAATATTACAAAAATTATCGTAAGTCTCATGGAGCTAAATGGCCACTAGATTTCATACGCATGGTCCGCTGTACTGAGCCTGGACTGACAGAGGCCTTGTACATATTGTATATACATTTAATAGCATGTAAAATGTAAATTGTGCACACTGACAACAGACTTGCTGCTACTGACTGTGACCCTGGCAAACGAAAGAGCCGTCCTTTCCTCGGAGAGAGCGCTCCACATCAGCAAACCACCAACTGTCATACAGTAATAAAAATCTGGCCTTAAGCCCCAGATGGATGCTTTATTCGAAGACATACTGGACGACTGACCGTCGGTAGTAACATAACTTTGACTCTGACTTTGATTTTGACAATGTGTTCAGTTGTGGGGTGTTTGCCAGCGGGTAACGGCGTGACACAGAAGCTGAAGAATCTCCATTGTTAATATCCGTTACCAGGAAACGACTAGTGAGAGACTGAGAAAACATGACGTGTGCTCTATTGATTTTTAAAGTGTGTACATCGTTGTTAAGTGCTTGCAGTTTCGAGTCGTGTCTATAAGTGGTCAATAAATACATTCATCAATCCAAACCACGCCGATAGTCGCCTCTACACATGACAATATTTTGACGTGGATGTATGAAATGTGGTTAATATTTACCATGGGATATTACTCAGTTTGTGAGGATTTGGAAGGTATGTTTTCCCTTTTCAAAAAATACATAAATCTGAAACCAACAGAATAACTCAAGCGGACACTTGATATTTCTATGCATGTAATACGGAGCAAATTTAACCAATATAGCTGCCTGAATTCACTTTTCCATCAGTAACGTAGGGCATATTGGAGCAAATTCTGTCTGCATATGCCTCCTGTTAATTCCAAGCGTCTTTAGCAGCATGGCAATAAAATCGTCTGCAATGGACACATACTGTTGGTGTTATTACGTAGTTAGTTCTATATCAGACTCTAGTGGGAAATAGACAGAAACACAGTATACAGTGGACCCTCGAACTTCGAACGGTTTGTTGTTCGAACAACTTGAAACTCGAACAAAAACTCGAAAGTCGAACAAAGAATCACGTGGTCGTCACGTGGTCGTCACGCCTTGTAGACAAGTGGGGCCCAAATATCGCAGTTGCGAACAGGAGTATCAACCCGTTTAATGGCAGCATAATGTAACATTTCACAAAAATTTTAAAAAATATACAAACAAATGACATAGATAGGTTTCTCCCCAAAGAAAAATCAAGTGGTGGTAATGTTAATGAACCACAACCCTCACCTAGTGGATTCCAGATGAAAGAAGGGTAATTCACCTTCCAGTGAACAGTAATATCCCTCCTACTATTATTATTGTTTGACTATTATATAGTATTTTTATGTACGTACTATTATAAATAAAAACATTCAACTATTGAAATTAAATATACTTGTTTTATCATTATTTACAGATATGATATTTTGAAATATGCATTTAAAGGTTTTATATTGGGTAAATTTTGGGCGTCTCGTCTTTTGGGGAAAATGTATATGTGTCGATTCCACGTTCATGTAAATTGCCAGCAAAATTACACTGAAATTAACAAAACCTAAACTCACTTGCCATAATTTAGTTTCGATTTCCAATAGGAAATCTTATTGAAATCCATCCAGGGAGACAAAACACGGAGAGAACATTCCCTGTACGCGTTAATTTTATGCATTTTATGGCAGGAACGCTTACGGACCCTAGCAGAATGGGGAGAACAGTAATCCCACTTGGATCTTCGTGAATTTGCCAAATCACGGAGAGCGTAAGCGTTCAGGTACCACCAACTGTCAACATTCGGTTACTGTGGGCTTATGGTTAATATTTCGGACAGCTTCATGGAGACAATGATCAATGGAAATTAGGGAAGTGAACGGTCCCAGTCTGGTTTTATTCTATTTGCAACCGACAGAAGGGACTGAGGAAAAGAATGAACCACTGAACTATCCCAATTCGTATCATGATTACTAGAAGAGAGGTGCTTGGCGAGAGTCAGAGTCGGTCACCCCTATCAGACACAAACATAAATAAAATTTTGGCGTAAATCACAAACCGAACGGTGTAAATATTGAAATTAAAACTGCGCGTCTTCTGATTTGCTTACAACTGAGTGGACAGACAGCTTTCTAGAGGCAAGCGCATGTCCTCCATTTCAATGCACACCATCAATCAAAGTAGGAGGCGAAAACAATTTTCATTTCGAAACATGTACTACGTTTTGAAATTAATACGTTACATATGCCTACATATATCACTTTAAACAAGACATGAAATGGCGTACTACATAATGTGGTACACAGAATTGTCAACTGCAAAATGTTGGGGTTTATTAAAATCGGAAATACTGAAATTGAAGTTGGTGAAAGTATCCCATATTAAATTTCAACAAAATCCATATAGGATTTATCGATTATATGGAACATTCCATTATGGCCTTAGACAAATTAATCTTCTGTATAGACCAGTATGGCTCAGATTCGAAATTTCCCGAAATGTATTCCATACTGAATTTAGACAAAATATTCGAAAGAGTTTATGCGTTATATGGTAATGTCCATGTATAACCTTATATAAAATAAGTCTTATTATATACCAATGTGGCTGAAAATCAGAATTCCTTGATAATGTTTTTGTGAAAGACTCCCATATCGATTTTGAAGAAAACTTCTCAAGCAGTAGAGGTGCTGATATGATTTCCACATAAAGCAAGCTCTAGGTTCCAATTCTCTAAGGAAAGCACATTAATTGGAGTCTCTTCATCAATGCAAGCAATCTATGTTAGAAGGGCGCGCCTACTTTGAGGCCCCTCACCCTCGAGTAAGAACAAAGACTGAAGATGACCTGGAATATTCTTCAGGAACTACGAGAATGAAGAAAAATATCTAACATGGATACACTTTTCGTGCGAATATTTTGCTGGGCACTGCCCACTGACTAGAGGAAGTCGGTGGGTAGGAAAATTGTGTGATGGTAGCGGATGAACACGTGAGTGGAGCGACAGATCTTGTCTCACAACACGACAAATGTTGCATGCACTCTTTCTGTTTAAGGAATGGTACTTATTGGCGACATCGCCACCACTATGCGTTTTTCAATTTCGTATATTCCGGGAATATTAAAAAATTCTGTCCACGAAATTCCGCTTCGTGAACAGTGTGTGCTGCCGCTTCGGGTATTTTATGGGCTAATTTTTAGAATTTCCACAGAGAGCTTATATTTGTCTGGATAGACTATACTTTATTTTAGCCCACTGTGTAAGAGGTGCAGAATTATGATGCTATCACGCCCGACTTTGTGTTTAATGTGTCATCTGAACTTCTGTTCCAAGAACTAAACTATGATTCTTGGGTGAAGGTGAGGGGACCAGACCATCACATCTATCAAGGGAAGGCGGGGAGTCTGACGGTGATTAAAATCCAATAGAAAAATAGCATAAATCAAACGATCCACACTGATAACATCAAAGTAGCCACTGAAAACGATCATGAGCCAGTTCCAGACATTACCAATTCTCATAAAACGTCTCGCTCATCAGCCTTAATATAATTTTCCTATATCTTTATCAGTCTTTCAAGTGAACGTTTTCCAGGAGCAGAGTCGAAGACAGAGTTTTTTTTTCAAATATTCTCTTCTTTATTTTCGATATTTTAAAAAATCTACGTAAATTTCAATTAAGGTTGTAGACGGAATAATATATTAAATTGATCAAGATGTTACTGTTAAAAATTAATTAATAAATTAATGTATTAGTAGGACCATATTTTACCGGGAAGAAATGGAAACTCTCATTCATACATGAACAATAAATGTGTCATTAAAAACGTACAGGTCTTTGCAACACCAAAAAGACAGACGTTACAATACCGGACTCCAGGGTATGTTTCGAGATGACAATTCGAAATCGTGAAATATTAATAACAGAGCCATATCGTGACATGAACTAAACAACCAAATGAAATAAGCAATTTTCGACAAATTTTACATACGAAGTTGAAATTGATTTACATCGGAATTGACAAAATCTTGACGAAAGAAATAAAAGTAAGTAAAGCTATCCCTGTAACAGGCCGTGAAGGCCCATAGGGTTGTGAGACTTTGAGGGTCCCACATTATCTAGACAATCGACTCAAAGATGGCGGTAAGGTTGTCAGCCTTACGCGCCGGCCGCGCTTTACTCCCCAGGAATTTATTTAATTAATTCCTGGTACTCATTTCTGTTAGTGCGGCTGGAAGGATTAGGTCAATTGAAAAAAATTCAATGACCTCATCGGGACTTGAACCCGAGACCTTCCGGCTTGTAGCATAGTGCCTTAACCAACTACGCTACCGCGTGCCCCCGATGAAAGAAATAAATCATGAATTATAAATTTGATTAATAAACCGGATCGATTATACTTATGACTGAAATAAAACGGATTTTGATGCGGTTGGTACCTTGTTTTCCGATTCTCTCATGTGTGAGGCCGTGTGTATGCTGGGTCTTCTGTCGTCATTCTGCTCCAATAAGGCGGTAAGTTCAGCTGTAGTGCAGTGTGTGGATTGTTGACGGGTGTGAGTTACATAAAAATTGAATGCGCTATAAACAACTTGGAAAGGATTAATATGTTGAATACAAAGATGTTTATAATTCTACCACCGCGCTATAAAAATAGGTCACGTATAGCGAAAATTTTAAAACGTGGCCAGAAGCAAACAGACATGATATCTCGTCCTTGTTGAATGTCAAATGTGGGGATCAAGAGACCCACACCTTAACCGAATTCTTCTTCTGGCGAAAACTCCGAAAATAAATAATTTTATAATTTAGAGATCTATTTGCGGGTAGAAATCCCAGCAACGCCCGACTGCGTTAAACTTGATCATTATAGTTTTAAAGTTTCGTGCAGTCACCATGTTTGTAACTGTAAATACGTAAAAAAATACTCTAATGATGCATTACAACACACGACCTTCCATTTAAAATTCAGAGGAAATGGCTGCTTCAGTGGAGCCCGGCCCAGAGTGAGTCACTGCGCGTGCCCCTACAGACTACCGTGGAAACAATCTCTTCGTCTGTTTACGTGTATGCATCCGTGTTAAGTGTCTGTGAAAAAGGTAACTGATCAGATGCTAGCTCACTGTGCGGAACTGAGCCCGGGATTCTCTGCCAGTGATGTAGCATGTTATCCACTAACGTCAATAATCACAGATTACATGAAGTAACAGCAAGAAAGAGAAATTTTGAATTCTGGTGTTTTGGGATGCGACATCGTGTTATCATGTGGGTGGTTAACAACTTCCAGGAGAAATTTGCTGCCTACGCTTTCATCGTCGACGAATGAAGCAGTAATTCCTCTAGAACATTGGTAACCACGTACAAGACTACACGATGTCACAATCCAGCAAAGAAAAATCTAGATACCCAATGCGGCGAAAACTTCAAATTTCATAAAGAAAACAACTTTATGAAAAGTAAAAAAAAAAAAATTAATAAATAACAGACCGTGAAGGCCCATAGGGTTGTGAGACGTTGAGGGTCCCACATTTTCTAGACAATCGGCTAGAAGATGGCGGTAAGGTTGTCAGTCTTACGCGCCGGCCGCGCTTTACTCCCCAGGAAAATTATTTAATTAATCCCTTGTACTCATTTCTGTTAGAGGCAGAGTCGATCCCAGGGCCATAGTGCGGCTGGAAGGAGTAGGTCAATTGAAAAAATCCAATAATCTCATCGGGACTTGAACGTGCGACCTTCCGGCTTGTAGCATATTGCCTCAACCAACTACGCTACCGCGTGCCCCAAACAACTTCATGAGGCACTTCATAATTTTTACTCTGCACCGACTATGATTAGGGTGAGCAAATGAAAGGAAAATATGGAGAAATGTTTGTCCATCTATCTTCTGTGTCCTTGGGTGTGTTTAGTAGCAATGTGTGTGGAAGTATGGACCGGAGGTTACACAGTGACGTTACATCAATTGCAGCGGCTCTCTGACAATGATATGAGAGCCTGATCGCGTTCAGTGAACTTCAATAAGAGATCGAGAGCACGCAGCAGTAGCCATATTAAAGATAACATCCCGGAATTCGCCTATAGGGGCTCAGGAAAGTCACAGAAAGAAAATCTTCAGTCAGGGTAATTGGTGGCCCTGCCCAGTTTCGAACCCTGTACTTTCCAGGCAACTTGGTTGCAGATGAGACATATATGTTTCTGCTTGTATTGATATTTGTCTTCGTGCTGCAGAGTTGCAGAAGCTGGGCACGAAGCCCCGCAAGGAACGAACCGCCTTCACCAAGCTCCAGATCCGCGAGTTGGAGGAGGAGTTCGGGCACTCGAACTACCTGACCAGGTTGCGGAGGTACGAGATTGCTGTTGCCCTGGACCTCACCGAGAGACAGGTGAGTCCTAGCTCAACGCAAAGCTTCCCGAATCACCGCGAGTACAAAAAGATAGCTGATCTTTCGTGTCAGTATTATTGTAAGACCACTTAGGTGAAACTGCATATGTTGATATTCCGGTCTTTCTCGTCTTGTGAACATTCTGGTCCGTTGTCAGTATCAATAGCGTTATTTGAGGTATAGACATAGGTGTCTACCTCTTCTTACACAAGATATTTCTCAGGGAACGACAGCAACACGTCGAATTACTTCACGACTTCATGAAAAAATTAAAATCAGACTAAATTTAAGCAAGGGGAAGGTCCCAAGTTCAGATCTCCGCTCAGATACCGGTATCCGGATCTGAGGCTTTCGGGGTTTTCTTCCGTCCTTACATACAAATACTAGAATACCACAGCAAATCAGTCCACAGCCGCTTCTATTCACTTGCTTACAATTCATTATTCATCATTTATCCCATCGTTTGAACCTTCAGGTCGATAGACTGAGCCACTGACAGCGTCATTAAATGAACTATAAATAAATTTCACTTCAACCCTGAGTATGGAGGCTGTATGTTCCTCCGAAAATTTGTACCAATTTACCACGGTGCCATAACTCAGAAGACCAAAATATTAACATTGTAAAAGTATACAGTGTACAGTGAGCAGGCGCATTTGGCAGAAGGAATTGTGCAGGCTATGCTAACATCGGCGTGCTTCACTACTTCGCTATGATGAATTTCCCCTTATAATAAAAACGCAGTAAATTCGCTTGCAAATGTTAATGCAGGTTTATATTCAGGCTGGTGAGAGGTCAAGCTATAGGTCTATACTGAACGAACACACTCAACAGTAAGGCTCTTATCTGTCTTTGCCTCTGCGGTCCTTCTGTTGGGCCTTGACCGCTTCTTCAGTCTCTTCAGAAAAACACAAACAAAGAATAAACGCACACAGACATCCATGCCTTGCGTGGGATTCGAAGTCACGATTCCAGCGTTCAAGCGAGCGAAAACAGTTCATGCCTCAGACCGTGTGGCCAGTTCACTCTTATTACTCATGCAAAGAGCAAATTAAATATACATAAAATTGTCAACATATTGTGACATGAAGCCTGAAAGCTGCAACAGTGGAGGCAGAGCCAGGCGCTCATTGCTAGACAACGGCTCGGTAATCATGTTCCCACAACAACGAATATCGAATAAATCGCTTCATCTAATTCGGAACCCATTAATCACTTGTCGCGTTACCAGGATACGTGACAAGATATACTGTCACGATTTTGAGTGACTATCAACGGGGTTTTGGATTGGAGATTGGATTTATTGGCACTTACATGACGTGACTACATGTAATTATAGCACACTTTAAAAATCACTAGGGTATACACTAAGCCTTTTCAGTCTGCTGTCACTAGTCGTTTCCCGGTAATGGCTCTTAACAATGGAGATTCTTCAGTTTCCGTTTCCAGCTGCACCGACTAAGTCTTCTCTTCACAGTCTCTCTTAAAACTAACTTCTAAACTAGTATGGAACATGATCATGATTATCGAGTAGGTCATGACACGTAAAGGGGGTTGCTGTAGTCAACTGAAGGTATCTTATTATTCCTTAGAAAATCTGAGGAAATCCACGAAAATAATGAAGACAGCCGGCAGATTGACCATCGTTCGAAACGGGCGTCCCTCGAGTATGTCTCCACATGGTTATCACTAAACAAACTTGCTCGCAAGAAAAGAAAGTCTGTCCTAGCTTCGTGATCGATTTCTGTGTAAAACTTCAAAATTCACTTTCCTTGTCAATGCACATGAAACCACCCCATTAATTACCTTCCAGTCCAGAACGCGTTTGGTTCAATGAATGTTTATTTAAAGCTATTTCCTCAAGAAACTGGGTTATGTAATGTCAAACTGCATTAGAAAGATGTGAAAAGAAATCAGTCGTGGTTGGCGGTATCTGCCTGAACAAAGTGAGAAATACACGAAGAATTTCAATCAGAATAGCAGGCGCTCCGGTGAAGATTCGATCCCGCCACCTTCAGAGTACGAAGCAAAAGTTCTAACCACTTTATTTTAACACTCGATCGAGATGCTTGGCGAAATATTCAGCTGAAAAGTGTCCCATTTCAGTCGCTGCGTTCGACACCTGAGATTAAATTAATAGACATGTCGAATGTGTGGTACATGAGGAGATTACTGTACCAGCCGCCACTGACTATAAATCTGGTTATGTGGTCTGATTTCTGATAAAGAACAACTTGATAAACCGACATGACCCCTGAGCAAGGCGTTCTACTTTGTGCTGCGGGGAAAAGAAAGCTATTTCACACTATCCTTTCATTTTAAATGATGTTTTAATGTAGTATAAAAAGTGCTCGTAAGTCGCACAAAAAAATGTAATTAGGCACACAATCAATCGATTCTTCATAAAGAGGAATATTTTGTAGTAGAATTTCAAAAAGGCCGTGCCGTGATTTAGACGGTTCGTGGTTTTTCACCTCAGAGACTCGGATTCGATCCCGAGAGAATTCATATGATAGTGGAAGAAATAAATTTCTCCTAATTTTCTTTGGAATTCCCGCGTTAATCACCGGTGCACCATTTCTCCATATCAGAATCCTGAGTTGTGCGGGAGCCCTCATCACGCAGCACATTATCACATTCTCTGTCTTCAAGTTTGGACCTTGTCACAGACATAGTGCAAGGAAGTTAAGTTACACTACAATAACAAACTATAATGGTAATTTTGTTCCAGGTTATATCAAACATATGTCCTCTCATATGGTATAATTTCATACAGCTCAAGAATATTATGTAATTCACATCCAAGATCTGAAAGTTCAAGGGGCACTCACAATAGGCGTAATAACACAGATAAAAAAAAGTCAGTTCTTGCCAAGGATTTCCGACGGGTACTTGCCCATGGAGACCGCCTCTGTGATCTAGTGGCCAGAGTTCCTGGCTACAAAACCAGAGGTCCCGGGTTCGATTCCCGGGCGCTACCAGATTTTCTCAGAAGTAGTGGGCTGGAATGGGGTCCACTCAGCCTCGTGAGGATAACTGAGGAGCTAGTTGAATGGAGAAGTAGCAGCTCCCTACTAGAAAACCGAAATTAACGGCCGTGGGGATTCGTTGCGCTGACCACGCGACACCCTCTATTCGCTAAAGTTGGCACTAACTTCGCTGACAAGCGTCGGCCGCTTGGTCGGTATAGTTCGTTTGCGGACTAAAGTCACCAGGTTTCTTGTTTGTTTTACTTGCCCATGGAATTCATTGATATACTCGTATTACGTGCCGTTATTCAATATCCAGTACCATGCCTCTTCTACAGCAGTAGGAAATCTATGTCCCGCAGGCTAGAGTCACTTTTGAGATGACAGTCTGTCACATGGCCTATATAAGTGGGATTCAGTTCGGTGTATTTTCTGTTATATTCCACTAAAGCCTCCGGGTTCGCGGCCGAAAGTCTCGGTGCTGCTTCAACGGGTGTCCGGTTGAAATTTGGCACGAAGGCCGGTTATCATGACTGGTTCTGAAGTTCTACTAAGCACCTCCAGGGAAATCCTGTGATACTACCTCAAATTAGCTCACTACCGCCTTCTTTTACATACTTTCCAAATTATAATTCATCATCCTATCAGCCGATGCTATATTCATTCATTTATCATTGGCTCTACAGCCCTTTATTGGGCCCTGACCTGTTCTTCAGTTTC
The DNA here is from genome assembly GCF_002891405.2 of Cryptotermes secundus. Lineage (NCBI taxonomy): Eukaryota > Metazoa > Arthropoda > Insecta > Blattodea > Kalotermitidae > Cryptotermes > Cryptotermes secundus. The sequence goes on from NW_019727088.1 coordinate 544,763, forward strand.
GTGATCTCATTTACACAGACAGTAGGACTCCTTGGACGGGGGATAAGCTGTCGCAAGACCGCTATCTGCACAGGACAACACAAATACAGTATAAACTCATACAGACATCCATGCTTTGAATGGGATTCGAACCAACGACCCCACTTTCCAAGCGAGAGAAGACAGTTCATACCTTAGACTTCGCGGCCACTGTGATCGGCTCCGATGCTATATTTTCTATGCTATTGCAGCGTTGTAGATAAACAAAAACAAATAGGCCTACATAAATAAACAGTTCAGTGCACGAACACGGAGTGTCTGGGGGTAAGTTCGTCCAGTTTTGACTTGACGGCTTTCTGTTTGGTAGGTGAAGGTGTGGTTCCAAAATAGACGCATGAAATGGAAGAGGACCAAAGGCGGATGCGAGAAAGGAGGGAGAAAACAGCAGGGAGCCCACAGGAAGAAGCAAGTGATGACCGGAGACACTTCGGCCCAGCGGCACGCGAGCGTCCAGTGAAGTTACCCATCGCCTACTTCCATAATTCTTAACATAATTTTACATAATAACATTCACTCCTTGTTCTCAGTTCTTGTCACGGTTTTCAGAACTCATACAGTTTCAGCAATTGTTAACGTTTGAAAGAGAGTTGAAAAACGAATTCTGAGTGTATTTCCTACTTAAAAACATCGACACGTACACTTGATTTAAGCATTTGTGACATGAAGGAACCACCCAACGTCAGCGGAACGGCAGAGATCGTGCAAAATGCTCGTACCGTGCAGCACTGCCCGTATTTCAGCAGATACTGTATTCAAGCCGCGAGAGACCAGCCAGTGATGACACGGTTCCCAGTAGCATAATATAACCATGCATTAATACTGCGACACTTCTCGTTTCGGAATAGCGCGGATGGTATAGCGACCGGCTACGGGCTGGACGACGGAGTGGTCCGAGTTCCAGTTCCGGTAGGGTAAAGAATTTTCCCTTCTCCACGTCGTCCAGACTGGCTCTGGGGTCCAGCCAACCTCTTATCCCCGGGGGTAAAGCGGCAGGGCCGTGAAGCTGACCACTCACCTCCAACTAGTGCCGTGGTCAAGAAAATGTGGCTCCATACATCCACTCCCCATACGCCTTCATGGCACACTGCTTAATTAATTAAGCACAGGGCAACATCCGCTTTTCTACCTTTTGCTATGACATTTCTCAGTTCGTGCATTTGAAAACGTGACTATTAATGAGTTAAGAACAAGGGAATGTGATAAACCACAGGCAGCAATGGTACAGCCAATCACAACTGTCTTGGTTTATATTCGGTACCTCTGGACTACTATACCACGACATATCAGTACATCCATAACAGAATTCTTTTTCTTTTTTTTTGTTAGCCATATAAAATCAGCTCCTGGACGGATTTCTAAAGCAAAATCCAAATCGGGTGCACACTGTCAAGTGAATTCCTTGCCATTTTTCTTCCCTCACTAGTAATTGCAAGAGGCACGGCTCCTGCTGCATATTCTGGAGGTCCCAAGTTTAAATCTCGATCAGGACGGTTTATCCTCACGACGAGATTTGAAACTGTGGACCTGCCGAATACGAAGCAGGAATGTTACTCACTCGACAGTGACCTTCCATCATGTTCTCGGACAACTGGATTTTTGTACGAAGACGAAGTGGTAGCGTTCTTCGCACTAAATGCATAAAAAGAACGTATAATGGGAATGTTTTGTCTTAATTACGGGTTGCATATTTCTTCTCCGAAATTTCTCAACATGTTTCGATTAATTTGGAACCGCCTCCATGGTCTAGTAGTCACAGTTCTTGGCTACAGATCCAGAGATCCCGGGTTCCATTCCTGGGAGTTCCAGATTTTCTGAGAAGTTGTGGATCTGGAACAGGGTCCATCCAGCCTCGTGATTAAAATATAGGAGCTATTTCAAGGAAATGGCGGCATACAGGCCACGGAATTTGTTTGTTTCGATTAATTTTGGTAATGGGGAGGGGTAGGCCGCGCCATAGCTCAAGCGGTTAGTCGCTGGCTTCCCACAGCGCGGCCCGGTTTCGAATGGAATTTGTGGTGGACAAAGTAGCGCTGGGGTAGGTTTTCTCCGAGTACTTCGGTTTCCCCTGCCAATCTCCATTCCACCAAATTCTCCATCATCATAATCATCCGGGGCAGGTACAATAGGTCAATCAGTGACCGACGTGCCGAGTGGACCTAGCTGGACTCCACCCGCCACTATGCGAATTGAAAAAAAAAATTAATGGGCAGGGGACTCCTACGTTGAATCTGGGTAGAAAATTTTGTTTTCTTCAATATAGGTTCAACATAATGGTTCTCTTTTTTTATGAAGCCCAATACTAGCTTCATTATATTTGTCAAAACCCGTAAAACCTCCAGAGAATCATATGCAGTTGTTAACTCCTACTCAAGTATACAAATTATGAGTTTGATGAGACGTGCATTTAAAGAATTTAAAGCAAAATAATTTCTCTAATTTCAGAATGATGTCGTAAAGGCATTATTTTACCCCTTTAAAAGTGTTTTATACTTGCAGTAAATAAATATAATGACGAATGTGACAGAAAAAATAGTAAATAATTCAATTGAAGATCAAGATTCAAATATTGACCCGGGAATCAGTTATGGTAAAAGGTAAAGTTGCTCCTGTGCTTAACTAATTAAGCAATAGGCCATAAAGGAGTATGGGGGGTGGATATGTAGCTCTATCATCTGTAACCTAGACACTAAATGGAGGTGAGTGGTCAGATTCATGCCCCGGCCGCTTTACTCCCGGGAAAAGAACCCCCCCTTACTCATTGGATAAGAGGTTTGGTGGACCCCAGAGACGGTCTGGACGACGTGGAGAAGAGAAAATTCTTGACCCTACCGGGACTCGAATTCCGACCCATCGATTGTCCAGCCCGTAGCCAGTCGCTACAACGACTGCCCTATGCCGGCTACTCCGGGAACCAGCTATGTAGTTGAAATTTAAAGTTAGGATCTACCGAATATGAAGCAGGAGTTCCATCCACTCCCCCGAGGCGTTTGGTTGAGAGAGAAGTAATCTGGGTCACACTGCGGGCTCCACATAACAGACAACCCAATCATAAAATCACAGCATTCCACTGAAAAATAAAAAGAGGCGTATCAAAAAAGGAGCTCCTCTAAATAAGCATTTTTCATGAAAATGACAGTTGATGACAGAGAGACTATTGCTAGCAGATCCATCTACGAGTAGAATTATTACTGCCTACAAACGGCGCGCGCAGCGTCTGTCACAGCACTGTGTTGCCACAATCTCATGCAGCAGCATTGCGATTTTATTGTATAGAAGAAGAGAGGGCGTAGCCCACGCGATGTGTTCCAGAAATACAGGGAAATTTAGCGCTAACCTTACATGGCGCTCACAGGCTGCCGTTATTCCATACACAGATTCCGAAATGTGTGTGACGTCAACGAGTGTTACTGTTAAGCAACGCCTCAAACCCAATTACGGCCGATTCTTAAAAGTCGGAATATCATCATTTTTTGTCACAGCGAAAAAACGAGTAGTTTGTAGGTTTGTACCGCACACTGCTTGTACTTACAAGAAGAAAATCAATAAAGCGCAGTCTTTTCATAAGGCTGAGGAGCAAACTCATTTTCAACGTCTGCTTTCCTGACTTCCCCATTCGTAATTCCTTCATCAGATTGCCAGGCCAGTCTGAAAGAAAGTTTGTATGGTGATTGATAGGTTGATGGACGTATTGTAAGTTGATTCAACTGCTGTCAATACAGGAGGAATCCAAACCTAACCTGAACAGTACTGGAAATGTGCAAACTGTGCAGGAATACACACACTTCCCGCATGTGTTCCGCGCGCCTTGGCATTGTGAATACGCTCAACTTTTTCTAATAGCTTTGATGTGGGCGTTAATAACGTTAAGTAAAAGTAAAGCTATCCCTGTAACATGCCGTTGAGGCCCATAAGATTGTGAGACGTCGAGGCTCCCACATCTTCTAGTAGATAGTCGGCTCACAGATGGCGGTAAGGTTGTCAGTCTTACGCGCCGGCCGTCCTTTACCCCCAACGAAGATTCCTGGTACTCATTTAGAGTCTGAGTCGCCCCAGGGCCATAGTGCGGCTGGAAGGATTAGACCAATTGAATAAATCTAATAACCTGACTGGGAATCAAACCCGCGCCCTATCAGCTTGTGGAATGTATGTACGTATGTAAGGGGTGGGCCATAAAAACCGGCCCCCGCACTGCGACCATTCAATGATCTATTGTACCTCCCCTTGGATTAGCCCTTTCTTAATCCTACACTCTTAATAAAGTGTAGGACCCTGCTTATGGGGGCGTCATAAAAGTCATTTGGTTGCATAAAAAACTGACCCAAGTGACGAAATTTTAAATAAGCCATGGCCTCACAGTCACACAGGATGTGTGCGGATGATTCGTTTTCCAACGGCTTGTGGCATAGTGCCTCAACCAACTACGCTACCTCGTGCCCCAAATAGCATTAAGTACAGCTCTGATTACTATGTGTAGGGGAAGCGGAAATCTAAGACTGTGGTTGCTTTAATTACTACGATTATTGCTGGTTAGCACAGTTACTGGATTTCGAGAGTGGCGCTAGCGTCTCTTCCCCCTCGCAACTTCTTGCGTACGCCATGTTGTCATTACCGATTGTATGACATATACAAGTTAAAAAACATAGGATTAGCTTAACTAATCTGCTGCTTTCACTCTATTGTGTAATTATTCCATAAGCCGTAGGACTTGAGGAAAAAATGTACTGTGTACTCCCTTTATCTCTACAAACTTGTTCTAAATAGTTTTCGTTCTTATGAATATTTAGGACGTCAAGCTCAAGCCGCTCACACGTGTAGGTCTTAATGTAAAATGTCGCTTATTTTGTCCAGCTTTAACAAAACTCGCTCAGCGATCTTAAGTTGTTACACGCGGAAGCAAAAATCTCACCCACACGCGTGCCTTTTTATGTTCATTGGACAAAGAACATATAACTAATTTTAATATTAACCTAATCTAAATTCTGTTCGAACTATTACAAACATGGTGTGTTAACAAAATAATGAGTTTAATTTTGTAGTGCGAGAACTGGGAATACTGCGGCGCAGAGATCGCTATGAGATGGTAACTACATCCCTCCTCTACCTTTAGACCAAGTTTCAATTTTCTAGGATGAACACATGTTGTTCTGTTGTGGTTCGTGCAGATGTATGTTTTGTTACAGCTTCACAATAATGGAGAAGAATAACCTGGAGGATTTTTGTGCAAGCAAATTTTGTGTCTAGTTGGGGCAGGGAGCTACCGATACCTGCGAAAAGATTCAGAAAGCGTCTGGTAACGGTTCTGTAACACGTGCTCAAGTATTAGGTGGCACAGAGACTTTGTAAATTGGCGAGAAACGGTGGAACATGAACCGCGATCTGGACGCTCCGCCCCTGTGAGAACAAGAACAGACGTCGACCGTGTGAGGGCTTTCATTTGTCAAGATCGATGTTTGACAGTTCGAATGATAACCGACGCACTTAATGAATATAGTGTTCGCCAAATCGTTACGCAAGATTCAAACATGAGAAAAGTGTGTGCAAAGACGGTTTCCAAAAAATTTAAACGACGGTCAAAAAGCCCGTCGAAACGAAGTGTCGGCAAAAACGCTTGAGCGGCTCGAATCTGAACAAACGGCTCATAACATGCGGCGAAAGTTTGTTTTTCGAACATGATCCCCAAACCAAGAGGCAGAGTGAGGATTGGCACACGCCACATTCTCCAAGGCAGAAGAAAGCTCACATGAGCAAGTGGAAAATCAAGACAGTATCAGTTTTCTTCGATCTTTACGGGGTAGCTCATGAAGAATTTGTACCACCTGGTGTCACAGCGAGTCAAAAATATTATCTTGAAGTACAGGACCGTCTGAGAAAGAGGGTGATGCGAGTTCGAACGGAAATTGCAGACGATTGGATCCTTCGAGCTTCATGATGACAAAGCGCCCGCACACACAGCAGTGTCACTTCGTGAATTTCTGGCGGTAAGGGCATTCCCGTGCTTCCGCAGGCTCCTGGTTCTCCAGATTTTCACCCTGTGATTTTCACTTGTTCCCAAAATTAAAACCGAGTGTCATGAGCTATCATTTTCAAACACTCGACGGCCTTCAGAAGGCTGTAACCGACGCCATCAAGACCCTAAGAGAAGCTGATTTCCAGTCCTGCTACGAGGCGTGGAAATTTCGCTGGGGCAAATGTGTTGCATCAGAGGTATCTTATTTTGAAGGGAACGATGCTGATTTAGACGAATAATTAAATGACTGATTTTGCACTAAATTAATCCATTACTTTTTAACACACCTTGCATATAATGATACAAACCCAAGATTCGGTCACAAGGAGCGTGCAAACGGTTTCTCGTTAAAGAGGTGCAAGAAAGGAAACAATGAAAGGTTTTCTGCAACCAGTTCAGCGGAAACTTAGATGAAAGGGAAGCAGAAAACTGCAAGACATGAAAATAAAGAAACGGATAGCGAGCAAGGGGAAGAGAATGAAGGTCTGTGTGACATCATTCCCCGGCCTCGGGTCCGTTAGATCCGCATAAGTAACGAGGTGTCTAGTCAGGGAATGGTCTGGAAGAGGCGGCCGCATCAAGGAACGCGTGCGCTCACCACTGTACCGTGTAGACCAGATCCGGCCAGCGCTAATGCGGCGTGCAACGCGGAACTCACTTCACATCTCTTCTAACATAACACGACTCGCAGCTGTGACATTCAAAGCGCACACCATCCTGTGTTTGAAACATTCCTATCTTCCTTCGTGCGGTTTCGGTTTCATTGTTATCTCGAGAACCGTCTCCTACACTCACTTTCTTTCTGCACTTTACAGTTCTGGTGAAAGTCCACGTAAGATCCTGCCTCTATGTTTAAAGATGGCAATCCCTCTATCAGCGGATGAGATGGTCAGAGTATATAGCACGAATTGGAAAGACGAAAAATGGACACAAGGTTTTGGTAGGGAAACCTGAAGGAAAGACGCAGTTTATGGGAAGATAATATTGTGATGTGTATACCCATTGCTAGGAAACGACTCGGAAAACACATTCCCGCGGAAGGAAACATACGCAATAGGAAGTCCATTACTAGGTAACGGATCAATCAATACGCTTCCTTAACAATACAGGCTGTTTTCTGCGTGGTCCGTGCAAAGTGGTTATAAAGTGGTTATGAAAGGATCTTCAGTAAATATGATATTGGGGAGTTTATCAAAATTTGTAGGTACAATACAATGTTGATTTAAATAGGACAAGGGGAAGAACTGAGTTAAAAAAAAAAACCTGCATTCATGGCATAAATTCACATCACCAGCACAGGGCCAGCAAAACCTTGGTGAAGTTTCACACAGATGTCAAGGAAAAGGTCATTTCATTTTTAGAGGACCTATAAACAATTTTACTGTTAATAAATTACAAAAATATTCCTTTCATGGTTATGATCAAAGATATAAATAACCACTATAGACAATAACACAGTTTGCCTTTGAACCACCTTTTCTAGAATTAAGCCTTTATTAACACCAGTGATACAATCCAAGTAAACAATCTGCATTGCAAGAAGTGAAAGTGATCATCATAGAAACCACCACTGACATGAAAGTAGTGTTAAATATTTGTACTGTTTTGATTGGCTTGAATTAGGTTTATTAAAACCCCAAATAAGAACCCATAAGCACTGTTGCACATATAGTCAGCTAATGAACACAACATAGACAATGTTCTCAATGTGCCATGAGCACATACCTAGGGACACCACAGTGCACTTCCATGCTCCACCATTGAGAGTACACGTATCATTTGCAGCTCCCTTCTATTTGTTTTTTCATTATCTCTACCCATGATTTTAAAATACATGCCTACCATCTTGCTTTTCATCTACTTAATGTTCAAGTTCACTGGTGAAAGAAGTTGCTCACCTTAATAAAATTCATTCAATTATCTATATATACTGAGTTTCCAAATATGAATATTAATTACCATCTTAATTTTCATGTTTGGCATCCTGTAATACATATATCAATATGTATATTGGGACCACTGATACAATTAAATAGGCAGTTACAATTCAATAAATAATTGATTCTATTGAAATGCATATTACAATTTAGAAAAAAAATTGTATAGCTTTTTAATTTTCATAAAATTCTTATGATACATGGCAGGAGATCCATCACACCATGCAGTTCAGCAATGAACATTCTTGCATTTGTTTACTTATACATGCCTGGACAGTTGCAGGACTGAAACAAAACATTCATCAGCACATAGGATTTGGAACAGTATAATCTTGGGGAATGGGATAATGAGCCTTCGCATTTCATTAAAGGTGGGAAAATTCTTGACTAGCTCAGCAACTATTACTTTCTCCAAAAGGGCTCTACTCCATGAAATTAGTTAATAACTTTATGAAATTAATGCAACCCTAAAATATTTGTCATCCTTCATGTGCATGGCAATAAAAATTAACTATTAGGCTTATTTTGGACTCTATTCATCGTCTGGTATATATAAGACAAAAACCACAACGTTTCGGAGACTGGATCTGTCTCCGTCCTCAGGTGGATGGGGCAGGATAGACCGACTCAGTTGGGCCCGTTAGAAAGAGGTAGCCTCAATCACTGGACCCGAGTAGGTCTATCCTGCCCCACCCACCTGAGGACGGAGACAGATCCAGTCTCCGAAACGTTGTGGTTGTTTGTCTTATACATACCAGACGATGACTAGAGTCCAAAATAAGCCTAATAGTTCTGTACAGCACAAACCATCATCAGAATCCTTTCAAGTCTATTAATAAAAATTAAACTATGTAGCTTCATCTAACTGTTAAAGTGTGGTAATGTGCACCCAGTCTTCACCAATCTACAGGCACTGAACAGAGCAGAGCATGATTCTGCCAGCAGAAACCCTTCTATAGCTGTAGGTTTTAACATCACAAATTCAATATTTAGTTGGGTAAGTAATGTCGGTAATTATATATGAAACACTTTATGTCATATTATAGAATGCTACAATATATCAAATATTCCATCTGACCTTTCTGGTCATATCTTTTACCTTGTGACAATAACAGATTTAATGTTTTGAAGCGAACTACTATACCATACATTGCATACTGTTATGAGCAAGAGACCTTTCAGCAGATTCAATGTTTTGAAGCGAACTACTAAACCATACTAGCATAATATTATGACCAAGACATATTTCTTACAAACAGGTGCCCTGTCTGCCCTTCATTACTTTTTGTGGGTTCTAGGGGCATATGAAAAAGAGACACTTGACATCCCACAGTAACGTGAGCTTCCCCTTGGGTCAAAAATTATTACCCATCAAGGAAATACATGAGCCCCATCCACAAAAGAGGGAGAGAGAAACTTGTAGTTTTCTCCCTCATAATTTGAATGGGAAGTTAAATAATATATTTACCCATATACTGAATCACCCCCCCACCAACACATTAGGTTTCAATTTAAAATAAAAACAAAGACAAAATATACATATATTATTTTATTATTATGTTGTTGCTAATGCCCAAACTCAAGGATCATGACATTTCATACTAATTCATCATTGAACTTTGGAGATAGGTTCTTTTTGAAAAATTCTTCTTTAGCCTGTTTCTTTATTCTGGGCGAAAATACAGATGCTGGGGATCTGCATTTCACTTCCTTGGAGGCACTGGGTTGTGCCTTTCTTTTAGAAAAATTCTTTTCTGCATCAGCCTTCACTTTCTTTGCACTGAGAGAGAGTATGGAAGCTGGTAAAGACCTCCGCCTCACTACCTCAGTAGCTCTGGGTTGAATCTTTCTTTTGAAAACATCCCTCTCTGTGCCAACTTTCATTTTCTTTACACTGGGAGAGTGTATGGATGCTGGTAAGGACCTGCGCCTCACTTTCTCAGCAGCACTGGGTTGAATCTTTCTTTTAGAAGAATCCTCCTCTGTGCCAACTTTCACTTTCTTCATACTGGAAGAAAGGCTAGATGTTGATAAAGGCCTGCTTTTCGATACCTCACTTTCTCTTGGTTGAATCTTTGTTTTGGAAAGATCTTTCTCTTTGCCAACTTTCACTTTCTTTACACTGGGGGAAAGTAAGGGCGTTGACAAAAATTTGCATTTCATTACATCAGACACACTAGACTGTAGATCTTTCCTGGATGAATCCATTCTTGCTTCAGCTTTCACTTTCTTTACACTGGGAGAAAGTGATGACGTTGAGGATCTGCGTTTCAGTACCTTGGTGAAAATAGGTTGCACCCTTCTTTTGGAAACATCATTTTCTGCAACAGCCTTCACTTTCTCTATCCTAGGAGAAATTACGGATGTTGACAATGATCTGCGTTTCAATACCTCAGCATCACTATGTTGAATTTTGCTTTTAGAAACACTGTTTTCTGCATCACCCTTCACGTTCTTTATACTGGAGCTTCTACCAATTGTTGAGGGTCTGTGTCCCACCACCTCAAGAACATCAGATTCTACATCTTTTTTGTAAATATGCTGTTTTAGTTCAGTTTTCACTTTCTTTACATTTTGGGAGAGTGCAGACATTGATAAAGATTTGCGTTTTACTACACTAGACACATTGGATTGCAGATCTTTGGAAACATTCTTTCTTGCTTCAGCTTTCAGTTTGCTTACACTAGGAGAAAGTATGGATGCCGAGGACATGCATTTCACTGCCTTTGTGACACTAGGTTGCACCTTTCTTTTAGAAACATCATTCTGTGTTTCAACATCCATTTTCTTTACAGTGGGGGAATATACAGGTATTGATGAAGATTTACATTCCACTATATCAGCAACACTGGATTGTAAATCTTGTTTGGAAACATTCTTTCTTGCTTTAACTTTCACTTTCTTTACTGTGGGGGAAAACATGGTTGCCGACTTATATTTGCGCTTCATTACGGGGGTGACACGTCGTCGCTGCAATCTTCTTTTAGAACCATCCTTTCTCCCTTTAGCATTCACTTTCTTTATAAAGGGGGAGAGTACAGATGTTGATAAGGATCTGCATCTCGCTGCCTTTCTTTTGGAAACTTCCTTTCCTGCTTCAGTCTTCACCTTCTCCGCACTATGGGAAGTTACAGGTGCTTGTAATGATCTGTGTTTCACTACTCTGATGACATTGGGTTGCAGCTTGAACTCTATCTCATTATCACTTTCATCAATCTCAAGTACGGGATTCTCTCCTGTCTTGAACGTGTCACTATTCAATAATGCCAGTGAGCCACCCTCAATCTGGAACACAAAATCGATTACACTTCTCCATCCGCTAATGTAATGGGTCACTCATGAGAATAAAAGATGGGGAAAAAAGTGGTCTATGAACTGCAAAGATCTTAAAATTGTTGTATTACATCACATAATACACAAAACATTATCAAGGAACACTATATATGCAATATAAGGCATACATACAATGAAAGCTTCACAAAGAATATGAGTCAATGACATACAAAATACTTACACATACAAAATTGGTATACAGTGTAAGAAATTTCAGAACACAATTATACATTTTTAGAGACTGATCCCATTTTGTGCTGAATTCTCCTGAGTCAGCTCATCTTCAAGTATCACAACACTTATAAATGAAAAAATAGATACAATGAGCAAGTAAAGGTAAAAACAAAGTTGTGTCCCTGTGCCATCAAAATGTATGGGAGAGTGGAGGTATAGCTCTGCTATTCTTGATCTCAACATTAGATGGAAGCAGTCAGCCTCACATGGCTGTTTTACTCCCACAAAAAGAGCCCCTCTGTATCCAGTGGACAACAGGCTGAGTGGGCCCCAGAGCCAGTTTGGACACTGTGGAACAGAGAAAAATCTCTTGCTCCTGACAGGAATCAAACCTTGGTCATCCAGCCCACAGCCCACTGTTATATACCAACTGTGCTATCCTGGCTCTACAAAGAACAAGTAACATTTCAAATAAATTCCAACTCCATGTTCGCATAGTGGGGGGGGGGAGTCCAGCTGGGTCCATTCGGCATGGCAGGCACTGATTGGCCTATTGTACCTGCCATGGGTGAATATGATAAGAGAATTTGGTGGAATGAAGATTGGCGGGGGAACCGAACCACTAGGAGAAAACCTGCCCCACCGCCACTTTGTCCACCACAAATCCCACTTGACCAGACCTGGGTTCGAACCCAGGCCACCACGGTGGGAAGCCAGCGACGAACCGCGTGAGCTATGGTGCAGCCCAGCTCCATGTAGTAAAACTGTTAATTAAGTATATGTGGATGGTGTTTCAGAGGGAAATTAATTTTATGCTGATAATTCCCCAGTTCCTGAGTTTCTCTGCATAAAGGCGTTTCATAAGATATAACACCCTCAGGCATTATTAGAGGCATTGTAAAAATGTCATTCCATTACAACCATTAATTTTAGTCATAAACATTTTATCAGCGAAATGTAATGTGAAACTCCCATCATGGAAAATGACAAGGAACCATTTAAATACCTATTAGTAGTCAGTTCTTTCCTAAATCTGACTCAACAAGGATTTAATTATATGACCACCTCTGCATTTAAATTACTTCAATGTGACACTATAGTAGAGTTCTTCTATTATGAGCTTGAACTTCACAGCAAAATACAAAATTCAGTCACAATAAAGGGTTGGGGTTATCCTTCAGCCAAGGCCCGTAGCCATTTCTTCACAGTCGTATGAAACGTTTATATTCTGAGCATTTCAGTGCAGAGCAGCACTGGGATATTCTACCATTCAGCCAGAGAAAATGAGTGGTGAGAAACAGACAACAAACTAAGCTCAACCTCTGCCCGATTTATAACGTCAGTTGACAAGATTTGTTTAGATAGACTTGAAAGGATTCTGACGATGGTGTATACTGTACTTCTTTTGGCTTATTTTGGACTTCATCCATCGTCTAGTATGTAAAAGACAAAAGACCACGACGTTTCGGAGACTGGATCTGTCTCCGTCTTCAGGTGGTCCAGTGATTGAGACTAGCTCTTTCTAACGGGCCCAACTGAGTAGGTTTATTATTCCCTACCCACCTGAAGACGGAGACAGATCCAGTCTCCGAAACATCGTGGTCTTTTGTCTTTTATATACTAGATGATGGATGAAGTCCAAAATAAGCCAAAAGAAGTACAAGATTTGTTTAGTTCAGCTATGTACCACATGACTCAACTGGAATTGGTTGAGAAGCAGACGACAACCAGCCCATTCCACATCCCAACCTTCTGCACAGCATTCTCCTGATTGATTTTCACCCAATCTTCACGACAAATGGAACAAACTACAATGTAAAATTTTTAGCACTAAAAGTCTGTGCTAAGCTTAACAACTTTTACTCAGAAGTCACTAGTTTTGCATCAGATCAATAACAACACTGGAAAGGCCAGATAAGGTTATGACCTCTGTAAACAATGGACAAAGGTTTATAATCCTTCTCAGAATAACACAACACAGTATCTTATGATGCTGTTTGCTCATACTTCAGTGACGCTCACTAGGGTGTAGCACAAATATTCCTGCAATAATACTGACATTTTTGCAACAGAAGAATTAAAAAGTATTGTAACAGCTTCAAGGAAACATATATTATCTTACAAATTCCATCAAAAGAAGTGCATACATTACCACATGTTTAAGGGCCTTCACCCAAAAGCACTGGAACATTCACAATGATGAAAAGATTAATATAGTTCACAAATGCTTCTTTTACAGCCCTTTCAACACAAGTCATAATTGTCTTTCCATATTTCATACAATTTTATATTATTCTGTGGAATGAACACAGAAATATTAAATAAATTAAAAAAATAATATGAAATTGTGATCTTCTGGGTCACAACACAGTAGTCTTCAAAGCAGTTACCAACATTTCTGAGAAACCTGCTGCTTCCAGCTTTATGGTATAGTTATTAAAGTTGGGATGTGGTTGGGTTTGATGTGGATCATCAGCAAAATGTTGGAGGAACTCCGTCCTACAAACATGAATATGAAACACTGATATATTGGGTTTTTGGACTTTATCCATCGTCCTGGTTTTTAAGATAACTAATAAAAACATGACGTTTCGGAAACTGGATCTGTTTCCGTCCTCAGGTGAAGGAAAACACCTATTCTGTTGGGTCTGTTAGAAAGAGCTAGCCTCAATCACTCAATCGAAACGTCGTGTTTTTATTAGTTATCTTAAAAACCAGGACGATGGATAAAGTCCAAAAACCCAATATATCAGTGTTATACACCATCGTCAGAATCCTATAGTAACTACATGAATATGAGAGATGTCATATTTGCTTCTAATCCGCATTCAAAACAAAAGAAGAAATGATCTGAAGGATAAGGCATGTTTTTCCAGCTGATTCAGCCTCCCTCTACACCAGCCCTGAATAGGACTCTCCTGTATAACGGCCCAGAAAAGGGCTTTCCTGTCCCCAATCCCATTTACTGAACACAGCTCCATCTTCTCTCTAATTCCTGGCTCTGATTAGCCTATCTTCCTGTTCTGCTGAAGACAATCCCTCTTATATTCTAATCACATTTCAGCTCTAATAATGTTATTCAGAAATTGCAGCCAGCAGGTTTCACTGAAACACTAGGGACAAAAGTAGATAATGCCATTAGCCAAAGGACCACAATCTAAATTCTCTTCGGCGTAAAAACTTCAAATCTCATAAGGAACTATAACTTACATTTGAAGCACAAATTCCATACCTTAGCTAATGCCAGATACATGTACCTAGAGTTTTACACAGTTCTCCCCTGCCTCTTCAAGAAAATGCTCAACAGTCCTCATTCCAGAAGATCATATACAAAATAAAACTGATTTCTTGTGAAAGAGAATCCTGTATGATGGCACTTACCTGGCAGTCCAAATGAATGCCACTCTTCTCCAGCTGTTCCTTCAGTTTATTCAGGCGTTTGGTTTCATGTAACAATGTTCCCACTTCTTCTTCTGGTGTGAGCACTTTGTTAATTTTCTCGATCCATTTTTTTTGTGACCTGCTCCTTGGACAGTTGTCAGGACGAATGTGCATATTCCTAAACATTCCCCGGTGCATACGCTCTCCAGGAATGTACTGAGCTGCAAGAAGAATAGTACATTCAGGCTGCAGACAAGTGTGCAGAACAGAGAGATAATCTTCGGAGACTACAGAATACAGTGTCACATGTAGTGGTGTGACTATTTGATGGGGCTTGGATTGAATGACTGGATTTATTGCACATATACACTCCACTTGTAACTACAAGTTAATACAGTATTATCATTGGTCTGCACACTTTATGGTTCACCGTTAGACACATATTAGGGTTCTCAGTCTTCACTAGTCATATCCTGGCAAACAGATTTGAATACAGTAATTACAGCAGTCTCACTTTAACTGCAGCACACATGAAGTCTTCTTTCTACAGCCTAAATCCTTTCTCTCAAGCATCTTAGACTGCCATCTCAAGAGACTCTCTCAATTATTATTCCAGCTGCCTTGGGATCCTCATTGTACAGCCTTGGGGTGGATCCAACAGAAAACACCGTTTCCATAGTTACAGCTCAACAATACCTTGACTGTTGCTTGTCTATTCATTGCTGTGGGAACCTGTTTATTGAGTCTTTGCCTAGCAATGAACGTCTACTATGGTTCCACTATTCTGGCTTTAAGTTGTCATATCACAAATACCAAAATCCATGACATGCGCAAATAAAAATGAAGGTACAGGCATTAGAATATATTTAAAACTTCAGAGTTAGCTCTATAGATCCAAGTTTGAGAATGTGAAGGAGCAGAAGGAGAAAGAAAAATACATCTATTACTGGTATTCTGAACTGAAAATAGGGATAAGAGAGCCATAAATGGGCAACATCTCAAGGCTCATGGCACTTTTGGTATTAATGTGGAATAATTATAATGGTGTACCTACTGATATGTCCACAGCAGATCTATGACTGCATGAACCATATTCCAAACTTGTATTAATATTCACTGCGAAGTTAACTTCATTGAATATTTAATTAAATATCACATATAACATAAACACAACAATCTTTCAATAAAGAACAGTGTTATTTCATACTTATTTCTGTGGGTGACATGTTTACATTTCTTACCATTATGAGGCCTGAAACATCAAATGCATGGGTATAAATATTAAACATATTATTTAAATAATATTTAGTCTAAACAATTTTACCAATAATAGAAATTTTTAAATTATTAAAACCATAAATGGATATGAAACATAAAACATGTAATGTTCAAACCTGGAAAAAACATTTATTTCTTGACATATACTCAACCAACACTGGTACACCTGTCCCATCGCTTTACCAGTGCATCAAAACTCACAGCATAAAATTCTTTTGACTGCTGTCTCAGCCACTTCCATACCTCCATTCTAGTCTTTACATTATCAGTAAAATGTTTGCAACCAAGGTGGTTTTTTAGCAGACCAAATAGATGGAAGTCACTGAGGGCCAAGTCCAGGCTGTAGGGTAGATGTTCAGGAAGTTCCCACTGTAATTCTTAAATTCTCTCCTGGGTTATTCAGGCTGTATGGGAGCTGACATTTTCATGATGAAGCAGAACCACTCTTGCCTGTTGGCCTGGAAGTTTTCTGGGAATTGCATTTTGAAGCTTCAACAGAACTTCACAGTACTAACTTCATCTTTACCATCAGAGTACACAGAAGCTGAACCTTCACCAGCAAACATCACATAGAAACCGAACTTTATGTAATGAGGCAAATCTTTGTCGCAAGGAAATGGGACGTGGTATTTGACAGGTCCTACATGCAGCAAACCTCCATGGTTTAGTTCTTGTAATGAGTACAGTGAACAAGATATGAGCTGAACTACTGGAGAACAAGGGTTCAACACCTGGTACAGGCAGAGACTCTTCACCACTATATCCAGACCAGCCCCTGAGCCCCCCTCCACCCTTTTCTCCTATACAATGGATACCAGGGATTCTTTCCCTTATGACAGAATCCACAGTTTTACCACGCTTCTGAAAGTGGGCTAATAACACTCCCTAGGAATCCAAAAACATTGTAAGCATAATCCTCCCTGCTGATAGCACAACCTTAAACTTTTTTGGTTCAAGATGACCTGAGATGTTTCCATTGCACTGAAGCATACTTTGATTTGGGTTGGTAGTGATGCGCCCATGATTAGGCCCTAGTAACAATCCTGTTGAGCATAGCTTCTCCTTCATCTGCATACCATAAGAGATGTTGCAAGAAAAGAGCCATCTGCTTCATTTTTTCTCGATCATTCAGTTCTCTGAGCATGCACCATGCGCACAACCATGCATTATGCTGTATGCTAAACCAAGGGAACACACTAGTGCAGCTGCTAGACTCTCTATCGTTATCCTCCTGTCAGCCTGAATCAACTCTTCCACCCACTACACAGTTGCTTCTGTCGTGTTCTCAATATGGTGACCTGATCAGGTATCATCTGTAATTTTTGAACAACCTTGAAAGAATTTCTTGACCCAGTTGCGAACCACTTTACACAACAAACACTTCCCACCATAAACAGAAGATATTTCTTTATGAATATCCTTTGCATTGAGTCCTTCTCCCCATAAAAAAATGAAAAACAAAACAATGCTCTTCGATAATGTTATATTTTAGCGTCCTGTTGCACTGATTTTCATCCATGATATGTATACAGTGGCCATCTTGTAGTGCACTCAATTTCACCTGTCACTTCACAACATGTTTCGGCAACATAGTGCCATCATCAGGTGTCCCAATTACGTCAATCTGTTGCATTGCTTGCCCTCATATGTTTTCACAACACCATTTAAAAAGTATTTAAAAAGTCCGTATTTGTCAACTATGATAAATTTACACTTGCTAAAACTTGTTAAGATAATTCATCTTATTTGTCTTAATTAAAACTTGCATGTGGTTCGTTCACTACCGGCTCGTTTTCCTTATTTTCTGTGTAAACCGCGTCTTGTGATGTGTGTTCCCTTCTTAGCTGCGAGTGTTGTAATCACAACACTCACAGAAGCGAGTCCTGGGTAGTCATGGAAGAAGGCTTCAGCTGAAGATTTATTGTGAGTTATCATAATCTATTGTGGATATGAGTGATTGTACAAGGAGGCCAATAAATCCAATCATTACATCTGAAACCCCGTTATTAGTTGCACCTATAAATTGTGACAATAATAAATCAACTAAATTCTTTATTTATTTATATTCTTTCTCAACAGCACAAAGGACAATTATAAAGTAATCAGGAACAAAGTCACAGATAAAACAAGGCAACATGCATCATTTCATCAATAAGCATTCAATTAGGGCAATCACCCCAACCATGATGCAGTGTGGGTAAAAAACCACACACACTTTAATCTTGAGTACAATTGATATTTTAATAATTAAGAAGTACAAATTATAAAACATGATTAAAAGAAACAGTTTCTGTTCCAGATATGTCAATGTCCCAATATACAACATTTGCACCTGAAGTGCATCTAGCAGGAGAGATTTACCACAACAGCAGACAGTGAACACAGATAACTCTCTAATATATAAGCAGGAACTTGAAGATCAACAGTTCCAAAAGGACAAAATTCAGAATCAAAGTAAACCGAATAAAGCACAGAGCATCAAGGTGTGCAATTTTAATTGCTCCGAAGAGTAAGCACAATGGTAATGGACACAGGAAGAGAAACAACTAAAACAGAGGGCTACAAAATTTTTCCAGTTCACTGGCATCAGGAGACATAACAGAATTCCAAACATACGAGTATGAGGTTTATTCAAGTTTATATCAAACTAATGTAAAATATAACATCTACATGGTAGATTTGACAGATGAGAAAGAGAAAGTTAACCTGAGAACTAGACCCAATAACTTTTTCTCCCCTCCTCTCACTCCCACTTTGGAGCATACAATTGATTTCTCAGTTTCTTCATTTTACAGACGGTAAGACTCCTTGGACGGGTGATAAGCTCGTCACAAGGCTTCTACATAAACATAGAAAAACTCACACACACACCAAACATCCATGCCCTGAGTAGGATTCAAACCAACAATCAAGACTCCGAGCAAGTGAAGACAGTACATGCCTTACTCTGCTCGGATACCGTGATCAGCCCCAATAACTTAATACAATGATAAATATATAGTTGACATGATTAAGGAAATACAGCTTATAATCCAGAAATATTCCCACGTCTGTAATAGGGTCAGTACAGGATACAGACAACTGACAAAGCATACCTTTCAGGAGCCTACCGCACATGAGATAATTGTTCATTGTCTCTGCCACCACTTGTGCCACCTCAGAATATAAGAACTCTATGAAAGCATATCCTTTTGGTCTACCATTCTGCAAAAGGAATTAAAAACATAATCATACAAATGTTCTCCAGAATTTTTTCACTTAGCTCCTCAGAGTCTTAGATTATTTAATGATGCTATGTTGACTGCAAAGATTATATTGCATTAAATGAGGTGGGGCTGGCAAATAAGGGTTTAGAAGGATAAGCCATTGCCTGGTTGAAGGTTTTTCCAGCAGTAACAAGCTTACAAACTCAATGAAGAGACACATCCAATGAATGCCAGAAAAATTATTCAAGTCTTCGGTTTCTTCACTATGAACAATGTAACTACTGCAAAAGCATAAACACAAGGAAAGACATTTGCAAATTAATACCAACTAAGTAACAATTTCTACAGTGAACATATACTATATTAACACAATTAAGATAATATAACCTGACCACCCACATCCTAAAACTAAGTGTGAGCACCTGAGGGATTTCAATAAACTTCGTAACTTCTTGTGTGCAATATTGGAAATGCCCTTCAGTTCTGTACTGAAAATTATGCAAGGTCTTCAGGAATAGATCTTCACATAACATGTGACTGCACTGTATATAGTCTGCTGTAGCTCAGTTTGGCATGTTGACACATGCAGACAAATTCAAATGTAGAGAGTTTGCTCAGAAAATGCTAAGTGTGTCACTATAAACATGGATAACATTGAACAAGAACTATTCGTGTATCAAATATAAGTTTTCCAAGTGAATGTGTATTACAGAATTTATAACAGTCACCAGGTTATAAAAGCTGGTATACTATTTTAAAACAATATTTATAATCACAATTTTACACTAAAGTACATTTTTGCAAATGGGAGTACAAGACACAGTACATCAGCTAGCCATAGACTTGAAGAAAGCCTATGATTCGGTTAGGAGGGATGTACTGTACAATACAACACAGAGAGTTTGGGGTACCCATGAAACTAGTTAGGCTGATTAAAATATGTTTAAATGAAAACTATATTAAAGTCTGCATAAGTAAATTTTTGTCTGTTTCCTACTCAGAATAGTCAAAAATAAGTATATGCTTTATCGCCATTGCTTTTTAATTTTGCTTCAGAACATGCCATTAGGAAGGTTCTGGAAAATAAGGTGGGACTGCAGTTAATTGGGACACAGCAGCTTCTGGTCTATGGTAAAAAAGTAAAGCTCTACTTACTCTTGTTGCGAAATTCACTGTGTGTGACAGATTGTATGTCCTTATTGAAGAGTTTACTTGTTTTTTCTGACTGCTTTCATTTAAATAGTTCATGTTTGTGCCTTCACAGATTATAAACTCAGACTTTGGATTGTACAGATAATTTAAAGTTGCATCTAGTCTCCTTAGATATTCATTAACCTCTCCTGAAGAGGATCTAATTAGGTGAGACGTTTTACTTACTAGCTGCTAAGATCATTTATATTAGAATGTGATAATAAGATGGTAGTATGTAAGTTTTGAGGTTTTCACGGCGATGACAATGAAGAAAGTTGTCTTCTGGGTTTAGGCACCGTGTATTCTTCGTTTTGGCCGACGTTTCGGAGGAACGTAGCGCCTCCATCTTCAGAGCAGT